>NW_020643262.1:2581874-2772311 GCF_003573695.1 Papaver somniferum
TCCAAACACGGTAAGTTATGTTTTCCTTTTAAATTTGTAATTTTTAAATCAATCATACGTTGCTAAGTGTCCTCACCTAAATATCGTCACTTCATGAATTCCAAATTTAATTTGGTTTCTTTTTTTAATCTTTTTCCTATTCTTTTTAAACCAATCATACGTTGCCAAGTGTCCTCACCAAAACGCTCGTTTCACAAAACTCAAAAAAAACCTATTTCCGCCAATAAGAAGCGAGGGTTTCTTCACCATTCAACGTGGGAGCTTTATTTGTCTAGGCCTTTAAGTCTTTAGATAACAAAAAAGCATGACTCGTCATTAATATGTTTGCTCGCGGTAATTGTAGCCTCTCGGGAGAATCGATGACTGCATCACCTGCCTAACCCCAACACCGCCGCGTAGAGTACCCGTTAACATTAATACTCCCTCCGTCCCTAATTAGATGACCTAGTTGTAGTTAGCACAATTTTTAAGGCAAGGAGGAGAGAGAATAGCTTCTTATCATTTTTTCCATTTTCACCCTCAACAAAAATCCTAATACCAAATATGTCTTCCCTCCAATCTCTGACTTTTCAAGTCAACAAACTCAAATCTGATTCTTACATAAACCCAGCATATCCGTTTGGACGATTTTCTCTCGTCGGAATTTCAAAATACTCACACCGGAGAAGACGAAGATGAAGTTCAGAAAAATCGATCACAATCAACTACAAAAACAGAGTTGTTTGATTTCCTTCAGGAAAATCAAAAGTAAACTTACATTCAAATCAACTTGAGATAACAATCAACTACAAAAACAGTTCAAAAATCAATTTCAGATCTCTCTTTACATTCAAACTAATTTGAGATCACAATCAACTACAAAAACAGAGTTCCAAAATCAATTTGAGATCTATATTTACCCCAGGTAATTCATCATATCTCCACCTGAAATAAGATAAATTTCAAATCTGAAAAAAAAAATGCTCAAATCAAATTCTCAAATCATGGGTACTGTAAAGCAGGAAAATCAACTTGAGATTCAGAATAAACGAAACTTCTAAGGTAAATCTCTAAATCCTTACCTCATTTTGTAATCATCTGCAATTCAATCACTTAAATTTAACTGCATATCTGAAAACTGTAATGATGTCATGAAATCTTCTAGCAATTCAGTTGTAGCTAGTTATCATTGGATAGAGGACTCAATCTATTTTACAGTCAACATCATGATTAGCTTTATCAGTTGATAGAACGAGTGAGGGAAGAAGGAAATACTACCAGTAATAACTCAAACTATTGTATACCTCAAGATTTTGGGTGTCCTTACACTCCATGCCTGCAAAATGCCTTGCTCTCCATGCCTGTGTAGGATCACAATCGAATTTACATATCAGATGTGCTTTTAAGCATATCTCTAATAGCTATGCAGGGTACAAAGAGAGTTTCTGACTTGCCACAATTCAACCCAACTGAGTGATCACGTAAATCATAGAGGATTTCATCCATTTGCAAGGCAACGGGAAGAGTCTGAATCAGTACAATATCTCTGATGCTTCCTTTCTCAATTCCTGCCATCTTTTCTGCCTTCTCAAGCACACAGTTCCATACCTTAGCTTCCCTTCGAATCACATATGTAGACCTTTTACATTAGTTATAGTGTCAAAAAGTAGATGCGTAGGTATTTTATTTTACCTTGAGTTCTTCATTTTAATTGTCCTACATACCTAGCTGAACTAAAAGAGAGAAGAAAACTCCAGCATGCCTTTGCAGGTCTTTGCTTCTCAGCTGCAGTAATTGTGATACTTCCATTAGTGGGACTACTTTCCATCTGCATATGTTATCTGTTATGAGATAAACTAATGAACTATAAGTGAACTAATTAGCAAAACTTTCTGAACTAATTAAGGTAATGGTGATAATCCAAGAGCTAGAGGAGATGTAGTACACTACAAACAATGAAGATCTGGAGGTATTGGAGTTCATTACGAACAATGAAGAGCTGGAGGAGATTGAATTCATTACGAACAACAAGGATCTAAAGGAGATGGAGTTCAGTATGAACAATGAAGAGATGCAGGATATGGATTTTAATATGAACAATGAAGAGATGGAGGAGATGGAGTTCAGTATGAACAATGAAGAGATGGATGATATGGATTCGAACTCTTGTTTTCCAGGAACAGTCGCGGATTCTGTCTTACAAACAAATCTTGAAGAAACAACAACACTTGCCACAGAGTCAAGTATTGCCACCAGAAACAAGAAAGAGATGACAGATGAACAACGGCTATCTATTTTTCATTTCTTATTGAAGGATAACAACAAGGGAAGACTTCGAAAGGGCTCGGTTCCAAGGGCAACACAACTATTTTCAGTATCAGAATCCATAGTAAAACGTACATGGAGACGAGGAAAAGAGTGTGAAGCAAAGAATATACCTGTTGACATGTCTTCAAGAAAACCAACCAGAGTTGGTCGTAAAGATAAGGAGGTTGATTTGAGCAAGATCATGGAAATACCATTGCGACAACGCACAAACTTAAGGACCCTTGACGAAGCTCTAAACATGCCCAAATAAACTGTGCATAGACAGGTCAAGAAATGAGCAATTAAAAAACATATGAATGCAATAAAACCAGCCTTCACAGTTGACATTAAGAAAAAAAGGTTGGAGTTTTGTTTGGGAATGCTAGAGCCAAGCCAAAACAAGGATAGTTTGATGGTCAAGGACATGCATAATTTGATACACATCGACGAGAAGTGGTTTTACATGACTAAAACCATGAAAAATTACTACCTTCATCCGGAAGAAATAGTCACAATAAGCTGTCCATTTTCTTAGTCATGAAAAGTACATTATGTTAGTACTTTCATGTAATTTTACATGGTTTCATTTCACTCCATATGTAACCTTTATATGGGAACATGTAATCTTTTGATGTTTTCTACTTACCATGCAACACAAATTAATTTTTCCAAATCATAGATGAATGACGATAGCGTATAGATAGAGAGGTTCCTAGAAAAACAGTAAATAAATGTGCCACGAATAACATACATGTCGACATAGTCAACAGTTATATCTCTAGTCAGACGATCAATAACAAATGCAGTAAGCATATAGAGAAAAACTGTATTTGCAACCCAGACACCCATTGGGTTCAAAAAAACATGAAGACAATGATTGGTACCAACCGTTATATACAGGAAGTGGAAGATATGACCTGAACGCAACCCCATCACTGCCAAAGAAAAGGCGCAAAAAGCACAGGCCCAAAGTTGTTATAGAAGGGAAGCTGAAAAGGACACCAAAGCCTAAGACACCCAAAGTGCGAGAAAGCAAGATTGTAAAGCGGAAATACGTGAGAAAGAAAGGCGTACCACCTAGCGAGAATTCCTCGGCGTGACCAAAGGACAATGCTGATGCAACATGGGAGCCTGATCCTAAACGTAAAACCCAGAAAATTGATAATGATCTTCTGCAAGATGAAAACTCAATCAAAGTTTGAAGCAAGTAATAGCATTCAGGACCTAAGGTGAACTTTTCTAGCAATAGAAGCATCTGGTTTTGGAGTACCATTACGAGCGGCTTCTTGCTGTTCTAAGACTTCTGATTCAAAATATTCGAGCCATGCTGCAGCATCCTGGGGGAGAAAACAGATGGGTTAATCAATTGTGTACTTTTGCCTATGTTAATATTTACAAATAGAGCTTGTTCGTTAATCAAAGAAACCTGTATATGGTCAGCACCCAATAGCCTCTCATTGAATTTGAGGGCTTCATGTAGGTATCTGAGGGCAACATGAACGTTTCCCATTCCCTCCTCCATCATAGCCACATGTGAAATGCGAGGAGGGATCATTCTTACCTTCCATTTAATGTAGCATCTGACATCCAATAGTTATTCACCACTGTAATAAACTGGATGACACTTACTAGTTGGAGTAGGAGGAAAACTCTGTTTGACATTTTTTTATAGTGAGGCCGTAAACATTGAGAAAATGAACTCAAGAAACTAGTGGAATCAAATAACTGAATACGCATATTACCCTGCACCAGTGCGAGCAAGTTCACCTGAAAATAAATTGGAGGAGCTCAGCCATAGATTTTTAGGCTAGTCTTATTATAGAAGGTAAGAGAAATGTTGTACTCTTAGAACTGAAAGTAACTAACTGTACAAATGAATTTTTGAGAAATGCTAAGAGAAATGCTCTATCAAAATGGAAATAAGAATAGTCTAATCTTTTATCTCCTCAATGTATTTAGGGGAGGCATTGATAATGCTTACTTTATGTGAACTCATTTAAAATTTGAACATGATAATGAGATTGATCCAAAATTTCTCACTCGTCTAAGAACCGGGGACATATGTGAACTTGTAGGTTACTGAAATGGTTTGGTTTAGCATGTTAGGTTCAATTTCTGGTGATGTCGTGGGTTCAAACATACTAGAGATATGAATAAGCACAACATCGATCTAATTGTATCTTCAATAAAAAATTTATCTTTTTGATTTACAGGAAATCAACAAGATCAAACACTCTTATTTCTAATCAACATATCAAAATGAAAATGAAGCAAAAATGAAAATTTTGATCTAAACCCTATATCAGATTCAATTTAAAATTTTGGTAGATTTATTCATAAAATCAAAAACCCATAAATAATATGTTAGGCTTATACCAAAAATGCAATCTTTTTTATCAGATTCAATTCAAAAATTCAAGTTAGAAAATACTCACCCCGAGAAGACGAAGACGAAGGTGATTCTGGTTATCGTGGTAGAAAAATAAGTTTCGTTTTGAAGTCTCGTTTGATGATTGATGAGAAGAAGAAGTTTCGTCCGGTGGTAGTGGTGGTGGTGGTGGTGATATGACAGTGGAGAGATGGAGAGTGAGACTGAGGAAAGAAATGAAGGGGAAAATGCGAAGAGTGAGACGGAAGACTGTTAATTTAAGGAAAAGGAAAATTTTGAAAATTCATCGTGTTTAATCGAAATAGGTCATTTATTTATTGGACAAAATTTAAAACTTAAAACCAAATAGATCATATAATTAGGAACGGAGTGAGTATAACCTTATTATAAGCATCCCGTGTTATAGAATAGTTTGCCCTGCTAAAAAAGTGCTGTGACAACTGACAACTATGTAAAAGGCCAAACATTAGTGAAAACAATCAAGTATCCATCTTTCAGGAAAAAAAAAAAAAAATCAAGTATCTGATTCTTTTATAATCGAAAGGTCCGAATTCATTCTTCAATGATTCTCTTGACAGTCCAATAATGAATTCCATCCATCTTTTAAGGGCTGGTCTTCTTTAGATTGATCAATACATTGACAGCTACAAAAATTTGCCTCCTTATTAGAATTTTAGGTAGTCAAATCCTTTCATTATCTTCTCCCTTTTGTAAATACCTTAATATAATACATGTTCTAGACAGATAAATACTTTATAATGTATAGTGGCAATAATTGAAAGAATATGATGAGCATAAATTGGCAAAGAAAAAAAAGAAAGAAAACTAAGTTTATTTTACTATAGCAGGTCTAGTGTGGGCTCATAAATTTATAACTTCCACATGCCACTCATTTTCAAAGCTAACCTCACCATATTAATATGAGCATAGACATTACATAATCTTCCTCCTTTACTCGCGTATTCATCCCTCAACCTCTCTTTTTTAAGTTTCATTTCTTCTCTCCAAATTTGTTCACTTGAAAACGGAGAAAAAAAATACAGGAAACAAACTTGTATGTTCTGCAAACAAACTAAAGAGACATATCTCAAAACAAAATAAAGAGTTCGTTTTTTCAAATGTTTGTGCACAGGTATCGCGAGGAAGGTCTTACGGTAATACTCCGGTTGGGGATTTTCGTATTGATTGTTGGAGTGATCACAACGAGCAGTAGTCGTGTAAATGCATTGAATTCATTGGCGAAGCTAGACAAAAGCAACGAAGTGAGTGCGTCCGTGAAGCTAGATGAAAACACGGTGGCTCCAGGTGTTGGGTGCAATAATCAAAAACAAAGAAAAATCAAATAAGCAAAAGTTATTAATACTTAGCTCCTTTATAATGGAAGTGATTGCTTTAACGAAACGAACAAGCTCCCCGTATCTTCGCAACAGCAACAAGGCAAAACTTTGGAAAATAGAGTGAGTCACGTGTTCAACACGCTGTCCTTAAGACATTAGCGTCCGGATACACTCAAGAGTGATGCTATAGCCCTCACAGGACGGATATCTCCAGGATAAAACACCCTAATACACCTACTACTAGCATATGTAGTAGATGCTCAACTTGAGCTTGACAACTCCGAAAAAACCGTTAAGGAAAATCGCGAATGCTTAAAAACTGCTACAAAATATTTTCCCTTAGGGGTCCCTCTAAAATATAGAGCAACCCCTTTCCCATAGATTTTACAAAAGTAGTGAATTTCTTTATATAATTGACAAATACAACTTAAGAAGAAAAACTCCCCGATGTGGGACTAAAAGGTTTATATAGTTTCTTAAAACTATTAAAAATTTAGAAACTCCACGATGTGGGACTAAAAAGTTTCATTCACAAAATAAAACAATAAATTATAATTTTTTTTTATTAAAACTTTAAAAAATTATTTTTTATTAATCGTTTTCCAACAATCCCCCAAATGAATGAAAACTCAATAAAACATGAAAACACAGATAGATCTTGGTAAATAAACATCCCAACCTCACGATCCAAACAGACTGATCGTGCAAGTGTTGAAATCATACTAGTCATTTCTACGTCCTCTCCCTCACACAAAAGTGTGTTGACCCCAGGGTCATACTATGGATTGCATAAATCATAATAGTATTGAGAGCTTTCATCTTTAATTCTCACATGGTGAGACTATAGGTATCTTTCACCAAAGTGAAAAAGCATGAACTAGTGAACCCTTAGTGACCTTTAGGTCCTAAGTTCCAGTAATACCAAAACCATCAAAATGAAAATCACATAAAAAACGCAGGAAATACCATTTTAGGCAGAGGTGTCCATGAGGTCTTGAACCTTTGCTTAGTGAGATATTACCAGAATTACTTGCTAGAGACAGTGAACTATGTCTTGAACTGCTAGCATTTGATGTAATTCGTGATAACAACCACGGGTGATATCTCCAAGATTGCTGCCAAGCTCGTGCCGTTTTGTCCGTTTTGGCCCTGGACGTATCCTGTTTCTCAGAATGCTCTAGAGAATCAGCTCATATTCTCACAGGAAGCGACCCACTTCCTCATTCAGATAGGTGAGTTTCCATAAAGAGTGTTACTGCTACACCCCACTTCAATCTTAAATTGAAACTATAGAACTCATTAAGACTTATTAAAAAGTCATCCTCCACATGCAGTCACACTATCACGTCTACACCATAGGGAAGGGACAGAGAATGAAAATCTCTGATAGTGTTTACCTTTACCCACCACAAATTAGTTGTCTCATTCGAAACCTTGATCATGGGATCTCCAGTCAGCAAGGTTGAGTATCCTTCATGGCAAGTTTAATATATGAGCTTAAGCCCCAACCCCCTCGATGCATTTTTAACTATCTCTTTGTACAAACCTTTCGTCAAAGATTGCGCGATATTCTCCTTGGACTTTATCCAATCAATGGAAATAACGCCGATTGAGATTAGTTATTTCTTAGCTTTAACTATTATAGCTTGGCTAACACTGTATAGATATAGCTGGCACAGGCCTATGCCAAAGAGGAATGTCTTCTAAAAATCATCTTAGGCACTCGGCCCCCTCTCATGCTTTATCTAACGCAATACTCTCAGATTCCATAATGAATTGAGCGATATGTTTGTTTGGAAATCTTCCAACAACAAACCCACATGTTAGAGTGAAACCATATCCACTCGTAGACTTAGACTCCTCTGAGTCAACTATCCAGTTTGCATCATAAAGTCCCAAGGACAACAAGATACCTTTCATAAATCAAAAGAGTATTTTAGGTACCATAATACTCTACTCAGTGCATCTGAATTCTCTTGCTCTGGACTACAATTATATCCACTTAACTTACTCACAATATAGGCAATGTCTGGACTCTTACAGTTCATTAAATTCATCAGACATCCTATAACTTTTGAGTATTCAAGTTAAGATACTCCACTACCCTTATTTTTCTTGAGACTACAAGAATAATCGTACGAAGTACAAGCAGGTTTACAATCAGACTGATTGTATCTCTTAAGCACAACTCAACATAATGAGAACGACTAAGACTTATAAATGTTTGATTATCTTCTAATCCTCATCCCTAAGATTACATCAAAAGGGCCCAAGTCTTTCAAGTCAATGTTCTCATTCAGTGCATGTTTTTAGTGGAATTGATCACATCTATGTTTGTATCAAGCATATCATCAACATACAAGCATACAATTACACAGACATCCTTAACAAGTTACTTGTAACATACTTGTCAGATTCATTAATTTAAATCCACTATCCATTATCACATGATTAAATTTTCCATGTCACTGTTTACGTGCTTATTTGAAAACCATACAAAGATTTTTCAAATTACAAACTTTGTATTCACAACCTTTCACTACAAAGTCTTCAGGTTGATCTATGTAAATTTCTTTACCTAATTCACGGTTTTAGAAAAAGCTGTCTTAACATCCATCTGATGTATCTCTACGTTCTTTATGGCAGCAATAACAATTAGTATCTCAACGGAAGTAATTTCCGTCACAATTGAATTAGAATCAAGGAAATCTACACCTTCTTTTAGTTTATAGCCTTTAGCTACCAACTTAGCTTAATATTTTTCCACAGTTTCATCTACCTATCGTTTCCTCTTAAAGACTCATTTACATCCCATGGTCTTACAACCTGGAGGTAAACTAGCAAGCTCCCAAGTCTGGTTCCAACGGACTGAGTCCATTTCACTAAATGAAGCTTCTTACCAGAATGGGGTTTCAGTAGATATAAGGCTTCTTTACAAGTCTGTGGCTCAGACTAAGCTAGGCATGTTATGAAGTCGGTTTCATAAGAAGTCTCAAGTCTAATTATTTTACTTCTCTTAGGCTCAACATCAACTTCATCTTCCTTTAAAATAAGTTCTGACTATTTGAAATAAATCTAGGGGATCAACAACACATCTCTAATGAGGTACAGGTTTAGAATAAACATGTTCAAAGAACTCAGCATCCCTAGATTCCGTAATAATATTCACACCAATGTCAGAAAAAATCAGAACACACAACCAAAAATCTATTTGTAGAAGTATACTCAATATACCCTATACGAAAACACAATCAACATTTTTGGTTTCAATCTAGTTCTTTTAGGAAGAGGAATTACAATCTTAGTCAAACGCCCCCACACTTTGACACATTCATAAGAAGGTCATCTACCGTTCCATAAACCATATGGAGTTTCATCTGATTCTTAAAAGGGTACTTTATTCAGGATATACTAGTTAAGAGGACTGCCTCCCCCCACAAGGCCGCAGGTAATCCTGAACTAATCAACATGGAAATTATCATCTCCTTAAGGATACGGTTGTTATGTTCAAGGCTTCTAATTGGTTTCCAACTTCAAGTTTATACATCTTAAGGCTTCTAAGGCGTCATCCTTATCCTAAGCAAGTATACAAGATAGTACCTCGTACAATCATCTACGGAAGTTATAACCATCTTTTACCACAGTGGTTTTGGGTTGAACTCATGTCAACTAGGCCTAACTGAATTAATTCTAAAGGCTTAGAATTACTCTGAACATTTGTGCTAAAAGATTTTATAGCATATTTTGATTCTTCACAGATTTCACTTTTGTGTTCAAAATCCAAACTAAATTTGGGTACGAAGCCTATGCTAGCCAGTTAAGCATTGACTTATAAGTTTACGGTTCCAAGTCTACCACGTAAAACAATCAATCACACAAAGATATCACAAGAATCAACTACGTTCACATCATCAGTTTTTCCGTTAAGCTTATATAGACCCAAAGTCCTATAACTCTTGCTTAAAAAATCACTGCCTAGTTACAACAAGTTTTCCAGATTCAATTAAGATCTTAAATATTTTTCCATCTACAACAGAACAAGATACAAGATTTTCGCATATGCTCGGAACATGAAAACTTCATTCAATGTGAGAATATTACAGATATGAGCTTCTGCTCGACCTTTTCCTTTTATGCAACCTCTATTGCATATTAGTTACTCAATAAGAGTTTCTCGACATCCCCTATCCTATGATAGGAGGTGAACAGGTCTCTGTTTCAACAAACATTCTTGGTGGCTCCAGAGTCCACCTACTGGTCTCTCACATTGGTTATTAAAATAACTTCCGACATCATGCCACCAAACTCGTTCTAGTTTGTTTCAACTAAATTAACATTAACTTTCTACTTATTAAGGTTTTTATGTTGTCTACAATTTACTGCCGCGTGGCCAGGAATTTTACAAACATAACACTCACCCTTAACTAAAGTAATTCCGGATTCAGGTTTACGAAATATACCTTTATCATGAAGACCATGCTTAGAGTTGCGTTCGATGTTCTCACCTTTGCCATCTTTGGAAGATTTGTTTCCAACCACATGCGGCTATTAGCCATGTCCCTCGGAGATGACACCTTTATTCACAAATCACAATTCCAAATCAGAAAGTAAAATATGAGTTTTGAAGATAACATATATATATATACAAACTTCGTTTGAATCAGCGTTTCAAAAAACTCATGGTTACCCCACAAAAATTAATTTAGTTAACAATAATTTTCTGCTCGTCAGAATTTTTCAGAAACGTTTTTCTGTTTTGTAAAATATCAGAAAAATACTTTTACAACTCGAAAAATTCTGAAATTTTACTAAGGTAACTATCAGGATGTCTACTACGTTGTGTCAAAAGGGTTAATCGAAATTCCTTCTAGATTAAAAGATAAAATTGAAACTCTACAGCTGACCAGAAATTCGTTTTTGTTTTTTCACTCCACAATTAACATCCATGATTCACAAACCAATAAATCGTTTTCGATTATTACAAATGATAATGTCTTAAGATTGTTGGGTGCAATAATCAAAAACAAAGAAAAATCAAATAAGCAAAAGTTATTAATACTTAGCTCCTTTATAATGGAAGTGATTGCTTTAACGAAACGAACAAGCTCCCCGTATCTTCGCAACAGCAACAAGGAAAAACTTTGGAAAATAGAGTGAGTCACGTGTTCAACACGCTGTCCTTAAGATATTAGCGTCCGGCTACACTCAAGAGTGATGCTATAGCCCTCACAAGCCGGATATTTCCAGGATAAAACACCCTAATACACCTACTACTAGCATATGTAGTAGATGCTCAACTTGAGCTTGGCAACTCCGAAAAAACCGTTAAGGAAAATCGCGAATGCTTAAAAACCGCTACAAAATATTTTCCCTTAGGGGTCCCTCTAAAATATAGAGCAACCCCTTTCCCATAGATTTTACAAAAGTAGTGAATTTCTTTATATAATTGACAAATACAACTTAAGAAGAAAAACTCCCCGATGTGGGACTAAAAGGTTTATATAGTTTCTTAAAACTATTAAAAATTTGGAAACTCCACGATGTGGGACTAAAAAGTTTCATTCACAAAATAAAACAATAAATTATAATTTTTTTTTATTAAAACTTTAAAAAATTATTTTTTTATTAATCGTTTTCCAACACCAGGTAATGAAAAACAGCCCAATACCGACGTAGGTGATGTAAAGTGCGTTCCATGTCAACAAAACATCCTTCCACCACCACCACCTCCTCCGAAAGCTCCAACAAAGACATATTGTCCACCACCGCCTTTCTATTATGTAACAGGTCAGCCAGGAAATTTGTATGAATTTGATCCGTATTATGCGGGAGCAGCCGGTGCTCGAGTTCGGTTGTCTATTTTACTGGTAATCTGGTGTTGGCTAATTGGCATGTTTGGTTATTGATTCTAGGAACAGGCTTTGAGTGTGTGTTTAATTAAGTAGGGTGTACTTAAATGATTCGGTTTATGGGAACAGCCCTAAAATTTAGTTGTAATAATTAGTAGAGGTTTACTACAAATGCAAATTAATTTTCTTTGCGCATTTCTTGTTGATACGGTTGTCTTTAGTGTTTTCCGCATACACAAAATTGGTTAAAAAGACCAAAACCAATAATTCCTGGGTGAAAAGAACATTTAGATTTTGATACTGTTTAAATGGACAAAAATGTAAAAATAGCTAGGATGTAAACAGTTTCATCCTGCCAATTTTCAAATAGTTTTTCTTATTTTTTAATTTACACAGGATGCATCAAGTTTCATCCTAGCTATTTTTTAAGTTTAAGCAAGGATGAATCCAGTTTCATCCTTGTTAATTTTTTTTGTCAATTTCACCCATATTAATTTTTACTCGTCCATTTGAACTATGTTTCAAAAATAATTGGACAAATGACCCATTTTCCATTTTCCATATGGTTATTTACCAATGGATGCTGATGTTTATTTGTTGGCGGTGTATAAGACAGCTTGTACTCATCATGTACCGGCAATTAAGTAATGGAAGAGAGATAGAGGGTAGGGCTGCACAACGGGTAGGGTGGGTAGGATATGGCCTATACCCGCCACCCTATCCGTTTACCGGCGGTTAAGAAAATCTTTACCCGCCACCCTACCCGCCAAATAATGGATAGGGTAGGATACGGTTAAAAAACTGGCGGGTAGGGTAGGGTTGGCGGGTAGGAGTAGGGTATGTGCACTTCTAGGTAGGGTGGGTAGGATATGGCCTATACCCGCCACCCTACCCGTTTACTGGCGGTTAAGAAAATCTTTACCCGCCACCCTACCCGCCAAATAGTGGATAGGGTAGGATACGGTTAAAAAACTGGCGGGTAGGATAGGGTTGGCGGGTATGAGTAGGTATATGCACCCCTAATAGAGGGTGACTGGAAATTGATTGGTGATCTGTATTAGTTGATTAGCAACGTAAAATAGGATTATTATATGGAGCTATTCATTCATGAAACATGATGACTGAATATGGATAAAATCCTCCTCGTTTCATTTGTTACCGGAATCACTCGTGCCACAGTGATACTGGTTAATATGGCATGATTCTAATAAATTGGTACTAGTTTTATGGAAAAAATGTTATAAAAATTATAGAAAACTATTTTATCTGAGTTGTTTTGAAAAATTGTCCTATAATATTTTTGATAGGTTAAATGGATGTGTGAGATTTTGACGTCTAGTCTTTCAATTTAAGTTAGAATTATAAGAATCCCATATTACAACATTTAAAGCTATGCATTCCATTTTTTTTTAGAATCAGCAACCCAATGAATATGATCTAACTAAAATAAAGAAATGACGTATTTTCTCCGATTGCACAGGAAATGACCAAATAACCTTTATGTGTTTTTAATCTTTCTGATTTTGTTTGCGGTAAATTCGTTATAAAAGAAGGACAAATTCATATTCAGTGTTCTTTCTTTATTAAACCCATTGAATTCTAGCTTGCATTGAAGAACTCAGACCCAATTTCCAAGTTCGAGATGCTACTTTCATTTTTTCTGCTTTTATCGATCAAAGCCAAATTCAAACTCTGTGTAGAAACAATAAAAACGGAAACCAATGTTTTACTACAATTGATTTAGTTGGTTCATATGGTATCAAAAATTGGGGGTTCTAAAGATTAAAGTTTTGGCTAGACTTGGAATAAATTTCGATCGTTGAGGGTAGCAATGACAAAGGTAAATTCGGATAATTTTCCTCTTCAGGCTAATCATGATTTCTACAGATCAACTTCTTCCTATCAAGACATTTCACCTCGGGCTCCATAAATCTTACTAAGTTAATGCGCTGAACTTTTGCAACTTCAGTTTTGCGAAACCCGTATGATATTCGTATTTGGTTGCATTGTAGGTAGATGAAACCATATTTGTGGTAAACAACCAAGTTTGCTTACGTATTTCATTTGGTTTTATTTGCCAATGTGATGTTTGAAGAAACGCCTACAAGAAAATGTTACGAATAGCTTTGTGTTTGGAAATGAAACAGTGGAATTAAATGCATGTGCATCTAATTAGGAAGGGTAGCATCTTAGTACTTAGTGTTAGAGCATTGTTCGGTTGAACCCGCCAAGCGCTAGTATTTAAAGGTTGGTTGCCATATTTTAGTATCAAAACTCAAAAGTCACTTGACTAGACTACTAGGGTCAACTGTGTTAGGTTAGACTAGGAAGTTTAGAAATGTTGAGACATACAAGTATTACTCTGAAGACTTGAATATTATGAAGACGTATCGACGTTAACACGAAGGCATTATCCTTATACTTGAGGTTAGTAATACAAGACTTTACTTGTTTCTATTTATATATATCATTACTTTCAAATCGTTTAGATTGAAAACATAACATGCGAAGTGTTAGAGCATAGCTCGGTTGAACCCACCAAGCGTTGGCATATCAAGTTTGGTTGTCATACTTTAGTATCAAAATTCATCTAGAGTCGCTTGTTTAAATAATAGAGTCAACTTTGTTTAGGTTAGACTAGAAAGTCTAGGAATATTGATACGTACAGTTGTTGATGGTGGTTTTTAGCTTAGGGTTAAAATCGTAAAACCTTACTGTTGATACATGAAAATGATTAACCATACGAACAACCTCCCCTTAACCTATCAAGGTCCCCTTTTTGGGAATAAAGGGACTTGGGGACTAGGCCTAACCTATTAAGATGGGAAGCCCTAGTCCACAAGAACACAATAAGGAAGTTGGGATTTGGATTAAAGAGAAAGGCCCTTTAAGGTTTGGTATTAACTTAACGAAAGGGAAATGGCAGTTTAGTAATATAGTAATCTCATGTGTGTTTATCCATAAGAGGGTCATTATAAAAGGAAAAGGGGGCACACTTCTTAAGATCATCATTAATTCCCCATTACTTGAACCTATCTACCTTATCCTTGGGAGTACTTCTTGTGATTAGGGATAGTTCCTCCTTCCCATTTTTCACCCACGAACATTGCAACCACAGTGGGAGGTTCTTAGTCTCTAGTCCAGTATGATACTCCCAGGTGCGAGCCATAAGATGCCAGCAGGCGAAACACTTCCCAACCCAGACCGTGTCACTATGGAAGACATTCAAGGAGAAAGCAATGAAGAGGTACGTATCCGAGCGGTAATCACTACACCTATTGTGCAAGGAGCAAGAGGATCTCAGAGGAAAGAAAAAGCGCATAAAGAGAAATCCGCGGCAGAGATCAGCGAGCGAGAGATGTCCGAGTTACAAGAGTAATTAGATGCATCCATTAAGAAGCAGCAAGAGCTACGCGGACGATTGAAGCGAGCGAGAGAACAAGGCACGACGACAACTAAGGAAGCCAAAAATACAGCTCCGAGCATGACAGAAGATGCAATCGCGAAATATCTCGAGGCAAACTATCGAGTAACAAAACACAACGCCTATGATTCATTGGAGTCGCCATGCTCCGCCGAGGTTGCCGGGTACTCATATCCTGAAGATTACGTGTCACCAAAATTCAGGACATACGGAGGAAAGTGAAACGCACGCGAGCATGTATACCGTTTCATATCAGCAATGAATGCATATGCTCAGGACGAAAACCTTTGCATGAGGGAGTTTCCAAAGTCACTTACGGATAATACTTTTACTTGGTGTGATAATTTGAAACCCGGAAGTATTAGTTCATGGCCCTCCATGATACAACTCTTTCTGAAAAAATTCTATTCCGCCCAAAGGAGAGTCACAACAATAGATTTGGCAAGATGTACCCAGCGGGTTGGAGAAGTTTTCGGGATTTCACACTTGAATGCCATGAGGATATCCCAGAAGAGCGCTTGGTAGAAATTTGTATTCGAGGAATGGATGTGGTCTTCCGACTAAATTTAACAAATTTCAAATTTCAAACTTTTGTCGAAGTCGAAGAGGCTGCAGCTCGGATAAAAGATTGCGCACATGCTATGAACTCCGGAGGAAGCGAACATAACTGGCAATTACATTCTATTAATGCGGCGTCGAATGATCAAGGAGGCGATAGAGGTAAAGGAGGAGCGGCTGCTTTTGGCCCTTATCGAGGAGGACAATCGAATAGGAGAGGTGGAAGAACAGACGGAGGGAGACCAAATCCGCCATCCCTACCATGCAGCAAGGAGCAGATAGTAAGACTTCTGGAGCAATGGGTAGCTAACAAAGAAGAAACTCTTCCACCTGTGATTACGGAACCCACCGCAGCGGATAAGATGCACAAACGGTACTGCCATTATCACAGAAGAGTCCATCATCCGACTGCGGTATGTTTTTTTTTACGTTATATAATACAAAGGAAGCGAGCCAGAGGCGAGCTAGAAATAGGAGAACAAAGAATTCAGAAGGATCCGCTCCCTCAGCCCCAGATCATGATGATCTCCCATGAACCTTCAGAAGAGGAAACCTGGAGACCATGGGAAGACGAGAAGGAAGAAGAGGCATATGAGGCAACTGAGACGGTTACCTTCTCGGATACAACCGGAGTCGCTAGAAAATTTTCCCAAACAGTCTTAGCCCAGCAATTCTTTGATTCACTTGGTTTTAGCGAGGATCAAATCCGCGAAGCATTCAAAGACATTGCAGCCATCGCATCTGGGAAGGCGTACAATCTGTTGCCGCGGGAAGCTATAGCCTTTACTGACGAAGATATATGTTATCCTGGGGAGCACCTCCGGCCATTGTACCTCATATCCCATACCAACAACAAACCTCTCAAGCGAGCTTTTATGGATGGCAGAGCATCCCTCAACATGATTTCATTGCACACATTGGAGTCCTTAGGAGTACCAAGAGCGTCAATCAAAATGCGTGAAACAACTGTAAGAGGGTTTGGTAGAAAAACCCAGACGGTAATGGGAATAGTATATCTGATGATGAAGATTGGGCCTATCAGAGCGCTCAAGAATTTCTACGTACTCGAGGATGATACTACGTTTCACGTCTTACTAGGGCGAGGATAGATTCTGAACCACTAGGTGGTGGCTTCTACGTATCATCAACATGTCAAGACCAATATCGGGGGAAGACAATTCCGGATCCCAGATACGAACAATCCATTCGGTACGGAAGAGGCTTACATGGCATATGCGGTTTTCTACAAACAACAAGCTGTAGACCAAGGCGAACAAGCAGAGTGTTTTATCACCCTCCCTAAGTAGGAAGAGTTCCAGCCGAAGGCGGAGGTAAAAGGAAAGGCCAAATCCATTTTCATTCCGTCAAGAATGGGACCCGCAGCGGGAAATAAACGAGCTATAATTGAAACAAAGAACACTCAATTCAAACATTTCTCACGGCCAGTGGGTGGACACATTTACCGCTTATAGCAATTAGCCGGGAAGCTTCCAGTCAACAACATGACTGCGCCATGTCATCGGCGGACGAAGAAAACATGATGGAAGCAACCCCACTGGATGAAGATTGGCGAGAAGAAGTAGAACCCTTGATTTTAGTAGAGAAAATGATAAAAGATTTACCTGAGGAAAAGACGAAGCCTGATCCAACTATGGACGGACTAGAAGAAGTAAACCTCGGCTCATAAGGAGAGTCACGATGCATGCGTATCAACAAGCATCTAGAAGAAGAAGAAAAGTCACGATTGATTAAACTGCTCCGCGAGTATAGAGATGTGTTCGCATTTACACACGATGAGATTTAGGGCCTCGACAGCAGCCTGATCGCACACAACCTCAATGTCTCACCCGAGTATCAACCCGTAAAATAGCGGAGGCGTAACTTCTCTAAAGGGGTAGAGTTGGCTATCAAGGAAGAAGTGGAGAATCTGTTGAAGGCTAACTTCATTAGACCAATCCAACAACCCACATGGTTATCTAATATCGTCCCAGTAAAGAAAAGGAATGGAAAAATCAGATGCTGCGTCGACTATCGAGACCTAAACCGAGCATGTCCTAAGGATGATTTTCCGGTACCAAACATTGACATAATGGTAAATAATACGAGCGGATATGGTATGTTTTCTTTCATGGATGGATTTAGCGGATACAACCAAATCAATATGTCAGTAGAGGACGCGCACAAGACGGCTTTCCAGACTCCATACGGAAATTTCTTTTACACAGTCATGCCCTTTGGATTGAAGAACGCGGGCGCCACTTACCAACGAGCCATGGTAGCGATCTTCCACGACATGATGCATCATATCATGGAAGTCTACATTGATGATGTCGTGGTAAAATCTCGAGCGCGAGCGGGTCATCTTAACCATCTAAGGCACGTTTTCTACAGATGTAGGAAATACCATTTGAAAATGAATCCTCTCAAATGCGCATTTGGTGTCACCTCCGGAAAATTTCTAGGGTTTGTTGTCACTGACAAAAGAATATAAATCGATCCGAACAAGGTCAAAGCAATAACCACTATGAGATAGCCGACGAATGAAAAAGAGCTGCAAACTTTTATTGGTAGAGTGTCTTACGTTCGAGGGTTCATTCCAGGCCTGGAGCAACTGTTATCCGCGTTTACACCATTATTGAAGAAAAACAAATCGTTCGAGTGGGGTGAAGAGCAAGAGCAAGCCTTCCAGAAGCTCAAGGAATGCTTGATCAGTGCAAGAATCCTACGACCCCCTGTCAAAGGCGAGCCTCTCTATTTGTATACAACGTTTACCAACATGGCGATTGGAGCGTTATTAGCTCAAGACCTTGGTAATGACCAATTACCCCCAATCCATTATATGAGCAGAGGGTTCAGAGACGCGGAATTCAGATACTCAAGGGCAGAGAAAGCATGCTTAGCACTCGTCTATGCCACGCAAAAGTTACGATCGTACCTGCTCGCTCATGAAACCATAGTGGTGGCCACGGCTAATCCAATTGCCTACTTAGCAACAAAACCCGTATTATCCGGCAGGACAGTTCGCTGGCTTCTACCGTTCTCCGATTTTGAACTAAAATATCAGCGGGTGAAAGGAGTACGAGGGCAAGCATTCACGGACTTGTTAGCAGCATTCCCAGGAATGGACATGACAGAGATAAGTGAGGAAATACCTGGTGAGGTAGCATAACTCGAAGAGGAATAGCGTTGGACAATGTTCTTTGATGGGTCTTCATACGGCTCTTATGGGGGAGCAGGAATAGTCTTCGAAACACCTAAGAAAGAGTTGTTATCATTCACTTTCAAGCTAGACTTTGAATGTAGCAACAATGTGGAGGAATATGAAGTGCTAATCCTCGGATTACGATTGGTGGAGGAGCTCAATCTGGGATACATTGATGTCAAAGGAGACTCAAAGCTAGTCACAAACCAAATATCGGGCGACTTTCAGGTAAAAGAAGCACATCTAGCGCCATATCGAGCAGAAGCCCAAGAGTTGATTGCAAGAAGGGAAAGCACTGTCGTGGAATATACAGGAAGGTACACTAACAAACATGCGGACGCTATGGCTACGCTGGCGGCTAAGATACAATTAAACGAATCTGAAGAGGGCACTATAGTCGTAAAAAGAAGAGCACAACCCAACACATGGAAAGAGGACGCCGCATTCAAGCTAAAGGATGATTGGAGAACAGCGTATATCGAAGATCTGACTAGAGGGGGGACGATCAAGTGTTACCCATCAAAGTACTAAAACAATTCATTTTAATACGAGGAGCATTGTACTTTCGAACATCTGGATGTGCTCTGTCACGGTGCGTAGGAAAGTCAGAGGCACAAGAAATACTGAATCGTGTCCATGAGGAGTCATGCGGACAGACAGGGGGAATCCCGTTATACCGAAGGTTACAAAGGATGGGCGTATACTGGCCAAACATGGCAGTTCAAGCAGCTGTGGTCCAATACAAATGCGATGATTGCCAAGCACCCCCGCAACAAACAGAAATATGTAGTCCGGAGATAGTAGACTGGAGACAACCCTACATAGATTTCATCCATCATGAGCGCTTACCGTCAAACAGACAGGAGGCATTAAAAATTCAAAGGAAGTCCGATCGATTTTTCTTAAGTGAAGGCATCCTTTATAGGAAGAGTTTCGGAGGCAAGGTATTACGTTTTCTATCACAGGAAGAGGCGGAAACAGTCATGGCTACAACCCACAATCGCGAGCACCAAGGTATGCGGAAGCTATTCCTACAGCTACACGAAGCAGGGTATTACTGGCCCACAATGGAATTTGACACCGCAGAACACGTAAAAAGATGTCAGCAATGTCAAAGTCACGGACCGTTAATCCATGCCCCGCACACCTGGATGCACAGTATCGTCACCCCATGGCCTTTTCACAGCTGGGGACTTGATATCATTGGACCGATAAACCCAAACTCGTCCGTGCGTCATAAGTATATCATCACCGCAACTGAATATTCTACCAAATGGGTTTAATCTATACCACTTCGAGACTACTCAGGTGAAACAATTGCTGCGTTCATCAAAGAGCACATCATCTGTCGATTCGGGGAACCTATGATCATACGTTCAGATAATGGTACTTCTTTCGTTAATCAAACTGTCATATATCTGTTGGATCGATATGGAATCAAGTTCCACACCTCGACTGTCTACTACCCGCAGGGGAATGGACAGGCTGAAGCTACCAACAAGAAACTATTAAGAATATTAAGCTGAATGGTATATGATCATCGTAGGAGATTGCATGAACAACTACCACTTGCACTCTGGGCATACCACATCTCCAGAAGAAGTTCCACAGGCGCGTCCCCTTATTCCCTTGTGTATGGAGAGGATGCAATACTACCAATGGAAATTGCTATACCATCTGCGCGTGTGGCCATGGCTAGTCTCAATACTCCGGATGATGTCAGTCGATTCGCACACCTGGACACCTAGAAGAACGATGGGCCAAGGCTGAACGATTCGCGGATAAGTACAAACAGCGGACAACAAGGTACTATAACCATAATGTGAAAGAACGAGTCCTCAGCGTGAATGATGTAGTAATAAAAATCGCACCGCACTTCCAACGTAATGAGAAAGCAGGTAAGTTTGCTGCTAATTGGAAAGGTCCCTACATGATAAGTGAGGCATCATAAAGCGGATATTATTACCTGAAGCGGATGAACGGCTCCCGCATTAACACCCCTATCAATGGTAAATGGCTCAAAACTTACCATGCATGAACAACTTGATGTACGCCGGATGGATGAAAAATAATAAAATTTTCTATCTTATATTCGGACTGAGTCATGATGAATTTTAGCGGATACCATGATTAAATACATCAATAGTCCAAGAAAGGGCTAGGTTCCGTGCATGGCTTTAGATGAAGTGCACCAATAGTCCAAGAAAGGGCTAGGATCCGTGCATGGCTTTAGATGAAGTGCACCAATAGTCCAAGAAAGGGCTAGGCTCCGTGCATGGATTTAGATGAAGTGCACCAATAGTCCAAGAAAGGGACAGGCTCTGTGCATGGCTTTAGATGAAGTGCACCAATAGTCCAAGAAAGGGCCAGGCTCTGTGCATGGCTTTAGATGAAGTGCACTAATAATCCAAGAAAGGATCGAAAGCCCGCATATAATTTGATGAGATGTGCGGACAAACAAATTAAAAGGACATAATAAAATAGACAAGCCAATCAAACAGAATTCATTGATTAATGTGACAAAACAACACGATACTCTACAATAGCGGCGTTCTTAAAAGAATTTCTACACGCCCAAGACAAAGCGTAAAAGGAGAATAACGCAGTAACACAGGTTAAAGGAACGACGAAAGAACTGAGTTCGCGCGCCTCAGACGGACACGAGCAATAGCCAGGATGTCTTCCATACGTTCCATCCGATCACGAGCATCCACAAACGCCTCAAAAGCCTCATTGGCAGCCATTACATTTTCTATCGAGGGGTCCACCCGTCTAGTACTTAGTCAGTCAGTATAAAGATCCATAGATTGAAATATTGCACTTGACTGATCCCAAACACCCCCTCACATTCTTGAACCAGTCGAGTATTACCAATGACAATAGCATGTAATAGTTCCACTTTTTGTTGCCTAAGAGATAAACGTATTTCATTAACTGACTCTTCCATTAGAACTTGAACAAGAACAAGACCATAACCTTTTGTTTACAAAACTAAGTTATATATCCAAAAAAAAAGGATAACTTTCAAGTCGACTCAGCAACAATCAACATACGACAGTGAGCAATCTCTTGGTCCACATCTTGTATCATCAGAAGCGCCTCTTCACCTTGAGTGGTAGCTACAGCTAAAGCTACTTGTAGATCTCCGAGCAATTGATTTACCTCAAACAAAAAATTTGTTCAGATGCGTCACCTTGACCAGTTATTTTGGAAGTATCCTCTTGCTCCTCCAATGCTTTACGAGCATGCCCTTGTACAACTAACCTATGAGTCCGTAAAGCTCTCAATTCACTCTTTAACACCAACAGTCGTGTTAGTTCAACTGACTTAAGTGAAGGATGCATCAAGGCACGTATCATACATAAAGAAAAATCATAACCATGCATCCGGCAACTGGAAAAATGAGCAGCGGGAGTGTTACAATCCATAATAACTTGCTCAATGTCTAACAAGGTAAGATTTATCTCTTGTACTAATTGATCAGCTGCATGCCGGGCGGCAACAACATTATCCAAAACACTCTGAATTTTGAAAGAGATCGGTCCGGATGATTGCATTGCCCGGGATTTTAGATATGCCTCATACTGCTTGTTAAACTGGCCTCCGCACGACCCGCCAGCATTTCCTTTCTGATTAGTGCTACTTCAGCTCTCACAAGCCGTAAACGGTTTAGTTCAGAACCTCTCCTAAAAAGGAGATATCAACGCCGGCACAGAAACTAGATCCAACACATAACCATGTAAACGCTCAACCATAAGGAACTTAGTAAAAATACAATGAGCAGAATTAGAGAATAAAACATCATACCAACAACAAGAGCCTATTTATATAAATTTGTACAATGATACATTTATTGCTACTTCATAACTACCATCATAACTACCCCCTTAAAAAAAATCATGGTAATACTTCAGATAAAGCAGCCTCAATAGACCTCACGCTACGACCCGCCTTAACCCAACGAAAATGGGTAAGCATGCGTTACTCACGGCAATAACCACGATGCTCGAGAAGTGATAAGTCAGGAAGACCGCCCTCACCCTTAATATTCTTCATAAGATGATCCGCAGCAGATAGTTGCTCATGCCAATTTGCATTGTCAACTTCAAAATTATTTCGCGCAAGGCACATCATGCGGAGAAGATGACTCAGATACTTCATCTCAAGAACCAATCTAATGCAACCAGCCATAACTCAGGTAAATGGAAAAAAGAAGAAAACTTTAACAATGTTTCAGTGATTAACTAAAGCAAGCTCTCATATATATAATTCCAAATAGCACGATAATCAAGATAATATTTATTACAAAAAAAAAAATTGATGAACATAAAGACTCCTTAAAATAACGAAAAAGAGCCGGCTATAAGAGAACGGCAGTAGGAAATGTCCTCGTCTAAGTCTTGCATCATCAACTGAGCTTCCCCATACTGAATAGTAGCGTCAGTAAAAGCGCTACGCATTTCCTCCAACACTTGATGAACTTCACGCATGACTTCACTAGAAACACAAGCTTGTCAAGCTATGCCTAATGTTTCCGTATGCTCATCATAAGCCTTCCGGGCTTTATCCAAAACCATCAGGCGATTGGTCAGCAACATACCAACTTCATCTTTCAAAATGAGTAAACGAGTTAATTCTGCCCTCATATCAGTAGGATGGATAAGAGAAGATACATCACAAAAGGATAAAGTACATCCGCGAAGGCTCGGGCCCGCCTGCTGAGAAATAAAAGCATGACAGTCGGCTATTGACTGCTCAATATCCGTCGTCATGATTAGCGCTTCCTGGTATAAAGCTCAGCTTTATTTCGAGCAGCTATAGTATTATCCAAGGCACACCGAACGGATATAGTGACACGCCCGGACGCTTGTGCACCTCGAGCCATTGAGTAAGTCTCATGTTGCTCGTCAAAGCGCGCACGCGTAGACGTTTTGTTTACCATCCTAACTTCCCTAAGTATCTCCACTTCATATTTTACCAATATCAAGCGAGTTAGCTCATGATCCTTTTCATAAGGAACAACTAATGACGGTATTAGAGCTAAAGCCAAAGTATACCCATGAAGACGAAGAGCCATCAGCTGCAGAAATATAGCTAGCAACCAAAGAATGGACAAACTGTAAAAGAAATATGAAGTACATCAAACGTATTCACCCCTACTTATACAAGAAAATATAAGGGATACCATATTTAATACTATCTAACCATAATGATAAATATAATTAAACCAAACAAACAATAACACATGTCCCATGAAAGAGGAGAAAACCATAGAATCCTCAACCTCACTAATAAAAAGAAAAGGGTTTCAAAAGTCATCATTAAAATATATCTAAAGCCACCAATTCAGCCTTCTTCCTGGTCAAACGCCCATTGACTTCCTCGGCAGCATCACGAGTGGCTTTCAACTCCTGGGTAGCACAACCCACATCCGCCATAAGCTGATCATAAGTTTTCTTCTTCACATTTGCGACGTCGAGCAGCTGCTGGTATTCCCGTTCCAACTCCTCAATCTCACGAGGTAGGGTGATCCGCGTACTATGACTAGTGATGATATTTTTACAGTGGTTGTAGAAGTGGTAAGTAATGGTTCGTTCAAAACTTGTGAAAGCAGCTTTTTTATACTTAATTTTTATAAATAAAAATAACAAACTCGAATAAAAGTGTTGTGAAAATTATGGAGAAACTGGGGCTAGGATTCTGTTATTTACCAATTCCAAAGTGATACTAATTATAATCATGCAATTTCACACGTTCAAATTGATTCTCAACTATTGCAAAATTAGATTTTTAGAAACAATAAATGTTAATCCAAAGCATGAGACATCAAAATCCTAGGCTAAGCATGTTCCATCAAAAGAAAATACAATTGTTTAACAAAAATCATAAAATCTATTTTCAATCTAGGCAAATAATCATAAATAAAAATTGCACAAATTAAATAATTAAGAATTACCACTTTTTCATTGGAAAGATAGCTTCCTCCGTCGCCCCAAGGATTGGGTCTAGCTCATCATGTTGAAAACCTTCTCAAAGAATTTATTTATGCTCAAAAATGGTTTACAAATGATGAAAAGGGGAGAAATGATGAAAAATCGGGTTTGTAATAACAAACTAACTGTTACAAAGAACGATACAACTAACGTGTCACTGTAGCATGAACGACTGTCTACATGCGTCTTATGTTCTTCGTGTTCATCAATGGCAGCAGCAGCAGAAGCAACAAGTTTCTCAAACTTTATTTCTCTCCATTCTGTTCTTCCCCCTAACGCTCCATCCCCCTTTATGCTACCCAGAGTCGTATTTATACTCAACAGGGCCAAGAATAACTCCTCATTACTCCACGCAGTCTCCCATTATACGACAGTGAAGAAAAATGTTCTCGGGAATATTTTCTTCTCTGATTTGCCTTCTCATGCGTCTGCAAATATGTAACACACTCCAAAAAGATTCTACACGCACCAGATAACATCAAACACGCCTCTACCACAAGATAACTTCCCAAAATAACGAGAAGTCCCGAGAATATTTCACAAAGAATATATGGGCCATGTTTTCTTCAAATGAGAGAATCGACCTTCTTTTTCTGAATCAAATGCAGCGATCACCCCTGTTTTAGCGTAACAGATCAATACCAATCCAGTTCAAGCCAAGAATCTTGCCAAATATATTCATCAATCTTCACAGATTAAATCAGGAAAACACAAGTTTTTCCTCACTCACTGTTTTGCTTCCAAATGATTATCCATCCCAACTGGATCGATTCCAGCGACCCTATCACTCCTGTCCAGTCCAGAGGAAAATACCCAATGATTTTCAGCCTTTTAATCTACCTAAAACACGCTCAAATCGCAAACCCTAATTATGTTCTTCCGCTGCAAAACCTTCCTGCCAAAACCGTAGTTTGAATTGGAGAATATGGGTGCCCATTAACCGTCTGTGGAGTGTAAATAGCATGTGTCCAACTGAGGTGTCCCTTATAAATTGAGGTTCCCCTTATCCAAAACTGAGAGTCCGAATAACATACGCCCTCCGGGTGCCAAAATCAACTTTTCGAGCCGAATTTTTCAAAAATGTTTATTTCCCAAAAATGTCTACAAACACATAAAATACCAAAAATGTGTCTATCAACTAGCCTTTGCTGAGTCCAACAATTCCTTGAGCCATTTGATGGGGAAGCAAAGAGCCATCAGGGTCTGAATGTTAGCATCCCACTTCCTCAAAACAGCCGGATCAATTGGAGTTTCCTCCGCCAAACAAATCCCTTCCGCTATGTCGAGTAAGTCCTCGGTATCCATGATCAAGGAATTGACAGGCATTTCTTTATGAATGCACATATGACCAAACTTCTCCACTATGCGGCGCTAGGTGGCTGCTTTAGCAGAAGGCACCCAAAAGTCGTGTACTAGAATGTAACAGTTATCCACACCAGCCTCCGCCGAAGACACGACACGCGGGTATTGAAATTTGAGATCCTCCGGAATAGCCATCAGTTCAGCATCCGCATTCACGCTCTGAGAAACTTTGGGAGTTGATTTCTGACGCTTGCCATTGGCGCTTCCAGATTCGTTTCCTTTAATAGATTGATTCGAACCGCTTCCCTTCCCTTGAGCGTCGTCGCGTTTTCCCATATTCTAAAAAAAAAACAAGAAGACGGATATTTAAAAAAAAAAAAATTTATAGGCAAAATACCTTGGCACAATAAGGGAAATTCAAAATACACGCATACCGGATCAGAAGAAGGAGGGAAATTAACAGAAGAATGAACTGATTGGCGAGAAGAAGAAGACGAACTTGACACAGTCGCTTCTGAATGACCTAAGGAGGCAAGAGAAATCGAAAGCATAGAGAAAAATAAAATAGTCACTCAAAATGAGGGAAGTGGAGATACATATATAGGTGGACAAATGCATTAAATAAGTTACAACGGAAACATTTTAACCGGTACGTGTCGATATGTCAAAGTAACATAATCATGAGCACAGTACACTCACGGGACTTACGAGGGGACGAACTCTGACCCTGGAAACCACTTTTAAGACCACTACCCTCTTGAGAATAATCATTGATAGAACGATCTGATTCTGACTCGTCCCCATCACCTAACATGTCAGAGGGAGTGTGAAGAGGATGATTGGGATCTTTAATTGTTCGAACAATTAAAGGACGAGTAGAGTGAAGAGTCATACGGGGAGAAAGTATTTCAGGACCGCTCTGGATAACTGCTCGACCAAGTTGACGCTCCACACGTTCAATAAAAGTACTGACGGATGATGACCCCACTTTTGGAGCCTGCGAAGAAAATGAAGGAGAAACATTAGCGGTCCGGGAAGAAGGAAATCACGGATTAGGTAATATACCAGCATCTCGTCTCATCTTTTTAGCAAGTCGATCATCCCTTCATTCCTCAATAGGCAGGTTAATATATTCTTCAAACATAAGACCTCTAGGTTTGCAGCCGATAGGCGGAGAATTCTAGAAATGAGCGGCGAACCAAAATAACTAAGCAAATCACTTGATAAAAAAAATAATAACACAGAGAGTGAGGGAATACCTTAGCAGAAGGAGGAGACCAGCCGAAGAAATTTGCAAAAGCTTCATAGGAGGAACACGCCTCCTTTTCTTAGAACTGGATGAGGGAAGAGCGCTACCTTTCCCATCCCCTTGAGAAAGCTCGTCACCAGGAAGGGGGTCCCAACTGGTTGAACAAGAAAGGCGACCCTGAAGATAGCTTATACTTCTTAGCAACCTCAACATTCAATTTCACACGACCTGAGGCATGCATCTCCTTGAAATCCTTCTCGATCAAAGGGAGGGGAGCATAGGGATCCTTGATAAGTAGGTTAAGCACATTTCGACTAACACTATTACGGTACCCAAGACATTCCCTGGTAACATAAACTTGGCGGTGGGGTTGAGGATAACTAAGATAAAAAAAGGACTGGCGATCGCTCATTCGAAGCCCAATTTTGAAAACGAAGCGATCAAAGCTTTTCCGGACCTCTTTGTCCTCGTCAATTGAACAAGGAAGGAAAACATCGAAGGGAACTCCCTGATCAAAGCCTAATTTCCGCGCGACACGAACATCGTTGTACGACTTGGAAGAAAATTTCCCACCATAAAATCCAGGAAGACGTCCAGGTAAAACAGAGACGAGCATATCAAATTCATCCGCCGAAGGCATCTCTGCTGAAGAAATCCTTCGCGGGGTTTGGCTAACAAAATTGTAGTGGAGAGAACTAGTACGACCATCTTGATATGTGAGGGGATTAAATTCTGCACCCTTGTCCATAAAGTCCTTAAGATTCTCCTTAGGGTGATGACCTTTCTTATGATAAAGAGCCATCCGGGGATGACACTCTGGCTTTGTCACCAAACGCTTGGAACCGTTTTTTCGAACGACTTCTACTTATCGAGAAAGGGACAAGGGATTCGAATGAGAAGGCCTATACTTAGGGAATCGCTCCCAAGTCCATGCCTGAATAAAGTTGGCAGGAAGGAAAGTTTCAACTGTATGGGATCCATCCATGCGACGAGTATCGCTAACCATCAAGTCTAGATGATGATACAAACCACCCCGAAATATAGGGGCCAGCGGGAAAGACACACCATGAGACATTAATACCGCCATATGGATCAGCTCGTTTTTGATAGTATCCCGGGGACTATATTCAAAGACATCATGACAAAGCCAAAAGAATATAAATGCAGCCAGCTCCGCCGTGTCCGTCTCCCCTTTTCGAGGAGGAACACCCTTGCCAGGACAAGAATTCAAAGGAGCCCAATACTTGATCCAACATGAAAAAGAAGCTCGACGCTGTATGGACTTCTGCTTTTGACCGCCTTTCACCTCTTTTACATCATCAGCCCCTTCAACAGGAGAAGGCCTTTGTCGAGCGGCTTTCATGGAGGATGCCATGAGTTTCGAGGAAGATGAAACATGTGCAGGAGAATCATGCGGGTTTGCGGTCACTTTGTTTTTCCCTTTATCTACTAGGGTGCTTACTCCATCCGGGGTTTCAGCTTTGAGCTTGTCAGGCAATTGAAAAGACATGGACTTCGTCTTAGCCTTGAGTAAGCGGTCTTGAAGCTCCTTTTCCTCGTTATTCAGAGATTTATAAAGACAGCATCTATCATAGACAACGGCACCATGAACCGGAAAACCGGTCAGCGCCACTACATCCTCTAAGACCGGGGTCGTTTCACCCCAGGAAAACAAAAACATATGAGGATCGATTCCCCAGCGCGCACACAATCGATTTATGCTGTCATAATCTCGTCGGACATCCCTAAACTTGGAAGACTCCAAAGCCGCCTCTATACCTAGAGAACGAATGGTAGCCGCGTTGTTTGGATTTGAGCGGAGATAGTCAATCCATGGTTCCCAAGAGTCATGCAATTCAGCGGACGAACGATGGTCAATCGTAGGAAAAGTGTAATCTCCCCTATGGACTTCCAAGCGAGGAGAATCTTAGAAAGAAGGCACAGTGGGTGAGTCGTCCTGAGGATGAATAAGCCATTCTAAAGACCCGGGCGGAGGAAATGGGTGAGGATTAAGCATGCGCGTGACCCAAACATTGTCGGCGGGGAAAAGAATAGCGCTATCATCCCCAACGGGGGGTCTGATTTTGTCTTTCAGACTGGGATTGTGTACGAATTCTTCTAATGCATATAACTCATGCCTGGGAGGAGACTCGCGGAAGGGTGATCCGTCGGACATGATGAACAAAAGAAGGAACAAGAGAGGGAAAGAAAGATGGTAAAAGATGAAGATTCTGAGGCGAGGTCCCCTCTATTTATAGGAAGGTAAAAAGAGGAGCAGTTACTGAATAGATCAGTAACCGATGTCTTCCAAGAGTCATGAACTTAAACCGCCCAATAACTTCCCTTTGCAATCGTAATGCACACGTGTGACTGTTGACATGGTCTTTGACCAGTCAAACAGTCAGGGGACTAATGTTGATCTATGAAAATGATTAACCATACGAACAGCCTCCCCTTAACCTATCAAGGTCCCCCTTTTGGGAATAAAGGGACTTGGAGACTAGGCCTAACCTATTAAGATGGTAATCCCTAGTCCACAAGAACACACTAAGGAAGTTGGGCTTTAGATTGAAGAGAAAGGCCCTTTAGGGTTTCGTATTAACTTAAGGAAAGGGAAATGGCAGTTTAGTAATATAGTAATCTCATGTGTGTTTATCCATAAGAGGGTCATTATAAAAGGAAAAGGGGATACACTTCTTCAGATCATCATTAATTCCCCATTACTTCAACCTATCTACCTTCTCCTTGGGAGTACTTCCTGTGATTAGGGATAGTTCTTCCTTCCCACTTTTCACCCACGAACACTTACATTTGACATGACATCACTACGACCACTAGCGCATTTATTGAATAATTCAACATGCCTACGTAAGAATTACCAGGGTACCTTTTTTTTTATATACATGTGTCATGTTCCACGAAAGAACCCCTAGTGTTGACCGACATCATCTTCGTATAGACCAAACCCTAATTCTCGCACCACTGTGCCAATGGCAAACCATGCCAGCCACGTCTCCGGGCCAAGGCATGCCAACCATGCCAGCCGCACCACCGTGCCAATAGCATATCATGCCAGCCAAGTCTCCGCGCCAACGCATGCCAACCATGCCAGCCATGTCTCCGAGCCAAGGCATGCTAACCATGCCAGCCGCACCACCGTGCCAATGGCAAAACATGCCAGCCATGTCTCCGCGCCAAGGCATGCCAACCATGCCAGCCGCACCACCGTGCCAATGGCAAATCATGCCATCCACGTCTCCACGCCAAGGCATGCCAACCATGCCAGCCGCACCACCATGCCAATGGCAAACCATGTCAGCCACGTCTTCGCGCCAAGGCATGACAACCATTCCAGCCGCACTACTGTACCAATGGAAAACCATGCCAGCCACGTCTCCGCGCCAAGGCATGCCAACCATGACAGCCGCACCACCATGCCAGCCACGTCTCTGTGCCAACGCATGCCAACCATGCCAGCCGCACCACCGTGCCAATGGAAAACCATGCCAGCCACGTCTCCACACCAAGGCATGCCAACCATGCCAGCCTCACCACATGCGCTAATGACATGCTGTGCCAGCCGTATCTCCACGCCAAGGCATGCCGTGCCAGCGACATCTCCGCGACAAGACATGCCAACCATGCCAGCCTTTCCCTCATGACGTTGGCTTCCAAAATGAAGAGTTGCAACAATCTACGGCCACCTTTCTATCTAAGATGCAGATCTTAGCCGTCCAAGGTTACCAGCTAACGCACGGCCACCTTTAGACCGATGCCAAGCCCAAATTCTGGTCGCGCCCAAACAATGCCAAAACCCTAGTTTTTTGGCCGCGCCTAAACTATGACAAAATCCTAGCTTGGCCATGCCTAACCATGTTAAAGCCATGCCGACCTTGCTTTCATGTCGCTGGCTACCAAACGAAGGGTTGCAATAATCAACGGCTACCCTTCCTCTCAAGATGCAAAATCTCGACCGTCGAAGGTCACTACCGAGCCGGCAAGTCTCCCAAGCTCAACTTTCCAAACAGCAGCAACATGCTACATGTTTTCTACAAAAACACTCGAGACATCAACACATGCCACAAACTGGGGGATGCTCATTGGGGTATTGGTTTTGCGGTTTACAGCGTGCGGCGTACACTACGCCCGTTACAAGACAGTATCATAAGGATGAGGCGGTTAGTAAATACAGGGAGTAATGGCGAAACACTTTCCTTCATTATGGAACATCAATTCCAGGCGCTACCGGTTACCACCTCCTCTCATTTACTCATCCTTTTTCCATTTCTTACGAGACTAGAGTACCTTTCACTTCGACTTGTATAAATAAGTCTTACCTATTTCCACCGAACAACAAGTTTTGGTCAGGAGCATACAACACTCAGAAATCACCTGTTAGCTTTCCCATTTATTAGTTTACGCTTTATGATACAAGTCAAAACAACTACTCTTCCAGAATCAACTATTCTGGTCTCAACACTCTCTTCGCTTCCCTCCCCAAAACCAACCCTTCTCCTTCATTTTGTGACTGAAGCAAGTCTGGAACGGCCATTTCTTGGTTTATGCCGGATTTGTACAGATTGATCTCTAGAATCTAAAGTATCCCTTGTAGTACATTGTTTAGGGTTTAGACTCGTTTCTCACCCACAACACACGAAATTACCGAAACCAACAGAAATTGTTTTCACCCTCAAATAATTGGCGACCACAGTTGGAGATTAATCTCTCGGTTACAATATCAATTTCCAACTCCCAATTTCATACTTCAACCCAGACATCAAGGTGGTGGAAGAAAACGATCCTCTCAGGAATCGACGAATCAGTTACCAGGAAACTCAGTTACCAGTCATAACACGACAAGGGGTGACCGGGGACTTCAAAGATGGTAGAAGAAACGATCCGCCCAGGGATCGACGACTCGATTACTAGATGACTCAGGGACGACTGAACACTTTCCACGATCACGGAGGCGCTTCCCACAAAACTCAGACTTGCACCCGGAAGATCCATTTTTCGCTAGGAGATCTGAAAAACCGAGTAAGTACTGCTAGACAAAATACATGGTCTACTACTTCAAGTTTTCAGAGGAATGATAAAAACCGAAAGCCATGTTATGTTTCATCCCATGCCCTCTACTGACACGCAACTCTCACGGTTCCATGGCCTTCCTGGGATGTTTGTGTCGCTTGCAATCGCAACCAAAAAACATCGTTATTCTAAAACAGTTCATTCCAAATAATAATCCAAAACCCTCATAGATAGCAGTTATATATAAATTCAAATCAGACCATAAACCAAGCGCCTTGTTTGCCTTTCAAAAAAAAGGGGGAAAACCCTAACGCCCAGTTCTTTGTGGAATCAATGGCAGTCACCAACCCGTACATGCCTACTTTGCATAATAATGATTACCCGTCATTATTCATGAGGTAACTGACATTACTACGGTGATATTCGAAGAGAAAAACAATATTTCTACAAATTTATGGAAGGCATACCTATGGCTAGGATTTGCACCAACAAAAGAAAACAAACGAAAAGAGGCAACTGGGCCCGCAAGAACAAGCCAGCGCCATGACAATCCAACAGTCCGTGCCACGCCAAGCCAGCGTCGTGCCAAGCCAGCGTCCACGCCAAGCCAGTGCCTATGCCAAGACAACGCCCATTCCAAGCCGATCCAGCGCTAACAACTTGCATCTTTACAGCGCTAGCAGCTTGCATCCTTCCAGTGCTAACAACTTGCATCTTTCCAGCGCCAGCAACTTGCATCCTTCTAGCGCTAACAGCTTGCATCTTTCCAGCGCCAGCAGCTTGCATCCTTCCAGCGTTGTTCTTGAACGCACAGTAGAAGGAAATCAGCAATCCAATTTCATCACACGTAAAGATTAGGAATGACTTCTCCAAAATCGAGGAAAAGAAAATCAGCAACCTCCCTGAGTTCACAAAGACTCTCTTCCTGTCAGGAGCTGCATGATTTCCGGGGACTTCTCCCACAAAATCGTGCAGTCTATGATGAAACACTTATGCGAGATTCTGTAGGCGCAGCGTCAAGACATATTCGCAGCCCTCAACCGCACTGCATCAGGGAAGCAGCTGTTTCCAACCAGAGAAGCCGTTCCCAAACCCCAACCTCTCCTGGAAAGCACGATTGATAGATGGAACTAGGGACTCCTAACCATTGTTCGCTTGAAGGGTGTCCAGTTTGACAGGACATTGATTAACGTAGACGCTCCGCTTCAACGTTCACTCCAACAGCCGCTTCACTTCAAAGTCCTCCAGCAGCGGCTCCGCTTCAAAGTTCACTCCAGACAGCCGCTCCGCTTCAGCGTTCTCTCCATAAGCTGCTCTAGGATCCGAAGCCGAAGCTTCAGCGTTTGGCTCCTTAAGTTTCAACATCCTCTTCAAGAGCCGAAGCTGCTTCAACGCCGCTTCTTCCTGCAAAGGGTCGTACCACCACGCTCCCCATGTCAAGGATCATGATCACAGCCAGGCAACCTTCGTAGTCATGACCGCCTTTTGATCCATCTCGCCAAAACTCGTGATCATGGACAGTTTGCTCGCTTACGCGTCCAGCCAATCCTTTTACTTCCATGGATGCCCATACAATTCCAGCCAACCTACTTTGTTACCACGACAACGTAGTCTCTTATGATTATATCTGCTACCAAGAACTGTTGCCGCTCATTTGTTGATACCAGCCAGAGCTTCACCACAACAGCAATCACTACAAAAGTAACATGTACTCCTCTATATTTTAAGTTCCACGTGGAAGAATTAAAAAATCACCAGTACGAACGCACGATGGTGATGTCTTTATCATAGTCAACCCACTGACCATACTATATGGAAACATGTAAACCATACTTGGGTACTGAGGATATACACGAAATCCCTTTACTGTCAAAGCTCAGAAGATACGGTCAACCAAAAGGCCATAGCCACAACAAGGTCATCTACTCTTCAAGGGTGCAGCGCAAGAAAATCATCACCTATCTGTCTAGAAGACACCTTCAACACTTTACAAGGATGCGGAGGATCCCAAGCCTGCTCAGAAGAAAATAACTTCAGAAACTGAAGAAAAATGCTACTGGGGACTGCTCATCGCAGTCCATCCCGACGACCATCAAAGACTCATGAGATAACTCCAGATACGCGGTTGAAACATTTTCTTGAAGAAACAGAGGGAGCCATGATAAACAACATAACTCTCTCATTCCTAGCACTTCACTATCCAGGATATTTCATCATGTGATATTCTGATCACCCCAGCGTCACATCCAGAAGAGTACGATAAGCTTATATCAAATCCCGTGGACGTGGATTCAAGGCGATGCAATGAAATTAGGCTACACATTGGGACTACCAACATGAGACGCTTTCACTCCCCTCAATCAGGTTATTTCTGATTTCAACATCATCACTGTCGAAGATTTACGAGCCGCAGGAATTTCTCAGTATGAAGCCGTACATGTGCACTGAAGGCTCCAAATGTACTCCACAAAGATACATTCACATGTTCGGCCAAGCCATCAGATCTAACAGAAGTATAACTGGGGACTGCTCACCACATCCCATTCCACACGATAGTCCAAGATTCGGAAGATGGTTCGAAGGATGCCGCTTGGAACCAAGTCCTTGAAGACTTGATAGTAGCACATCGCTAATGAAACATCTCCCAACTCATCTATTTCATCTAGTGTCTCCGGAAGATTTCGACCAATACAAGCATCCACAACATATTGTCATCGCGATCCGAAGGTCCAGGCACTGAATAATCTAAAATCAAGGATGGACCTAAAACGCAACCACATCCATCCGTCCCAAGAATGCAATGGAGTTTGATAAATTTTGGAATCCACTGGAGAGACACTGCAGACGAAAGCACGGATCCAGACGAGCAACAGAAAACAGAAGACGGTCAATACCTCTTTTCATGCGGACGGAGTTTATGGAATTTGCACAGAATAAAGTTTCCTTCTTGCTCCATGAACGGGAATAGATGACTGGGCGCGACTATGCTACCTCGGGCCCGCAACATCCTTCTTGAATTCTTCCTGAATTTTACTGTCTGGCTGTTTTCACCTACCTAACGAGTTTAATACCTAAATATTTTCGTGTACGGAGATAGGAAATTATTTTCCGATCAGATGGAGGGGGCGGACCGTCGAAATACGAGTTCGTACGATAATTCTATATCGATTCTAGTAAGGAGCGCTAATTAGGGTTACAACATGTCAAACCCTAATTTAGACAAAGTTTTCAGGGGCCATCGCCACCATTTGATAGCTGAAGTTCCAGTGTAATCACCATTTCCTCCATTCCAAGTCAACCAACGCCTGTGGATCCCATTCCAAGCCGACCAACGCCTGTGGATCCCATTCCAACCCGACCAACGCCTGCGACTCCCATTCCAAGCCGACCAACGCCAGCGGCTCCGCTCAAGCCGCACCAACACCGACAACTCGCTAAGACAGCATCTCCGCGTTCCCTATCCCATCCAAGATGACGCGTGACCAAGCCAAGCCGACAATCTGCATCTCAACCAGCAACCGCCTCTACCATTTCACGGTCTAACCAGCAACACCACGAGTAGAATTTACGCAAGGCCGCCAACACGAGAATCACGATCTCCCTTTACCTCTCGAAAAAGGTTAGTCGGATCTTCCTGACCATCTTTCCGTGACTTTCCATTTCGATTTTGTCCTTGCATGTCACTATCTTATGCTTACCTCGCAACAATGCTCCTGTTCCGAGCTAAGCAGGGGACTTAATGTTGATGGTGATTTTTAGCTTAGGGTTAAAATCGTAAAACCTTACATCTGACATGTCGTCACTACGACCACTAGCGAAGTTATTGAATCATTCAACATGCTTACGTAAGAATTACCAGGGTATCTTTTTTTTATATACATGTGTCATGTTCCACGGCAGAACCCCTAGTTTTGACCGACATCGTCTTCGTATATACCAAACTCTAATTCTCGCACCACCATGACAATGGCAAACCATGCCAGCCACGTCTCCGCGCCAAGGCATGCTAACCACGTCTCCGCGCCAAGGCATGCCAACCATGCCTGCCACGTCTCCGCGCTAAGGCATGCCAACCATGCCAGCCGCACCACCGTGCCAATGGCATACCATGCCATCCACGTCTCCGCGCCAAGGCAGGCCAACCATGCTAGCCGCACCACCGTGCTAATGGAAAACCATGACAGCCGCACCACCGTGCCAATGGAAAACCATGCCAGCCACGTCTCCGTGCCAAGGCATGCCAACCATGCCAGACGCCCCACCGTGCCAATGGCAAACCATGCCAGCCATGTCTCCACGCCAAGGCATGCCAACCATGCCAGCCGCGCCACCGTGCCAATGTCAAACCATGTCAGCCACGTCTCCACGCTAAGGCATGCCAACCATGCCACCCGCACCACCGTGCCAATGGTAAACCATGCCAGCCACGTCTCCGCGCCAAGGCATGCCAACCATGCCAGCCGCACAACATGTGCCAATGGCATGTCGTGTCATCCACATCTCTGCGCCAAGGCATGCCAACCATGCCCGCCGCACCACATGTGCCAATGGCATGCTGTGCCAGCCACATCTCCGTGCCAAGGCATGCCAACCATGCCAGCCGCACCACATGTGCCAATGGCATGCCGTGCAACCTTTCCACGCTAAGGCATGCCAACCATGCCACATGAGCCAATGACATGTCGTGCCAGCCGTATCTCCGCGCCGAGGCATGCCTACCATGCCAGTGTCCTAACATGCCATGCACGACGCTGGCTGCCAAAACGAAGGGTTGCAATAATCAATGGCTGCCCTTCCTTTTGAGATACGAATATCAGCCATACAAGTTCGCCACCCAACGCATGGCAACTTGCTGCCCAAAGCCAAACATCACGGTTTGTACCAAACCCTAATTTTGGCCGCGCCTAACACATGCCAAAGCCATGCACGACGCTGGCTGCCAAAACGAAGGGTTGCAATAATCAACGGCTGCCCTTCCTTCTGGGATGCAAATCTCAGAGACAAAAGTTCGACACCTAACGCATGGCAACTTGCGGCCCAAAGTCAAACATCACGGTTTGTACCAAACCCTAATTTTGGTCGCGCCTAAGACATGCCAAAGCCATGCACGATGCTGGCTTCCAAAATGAAGGGTTGCAATAATCAACGGCTGCCCTTTCTTCTGGGATGCAAATCTCAGCCACACAAGTTCGCTACCCAACGCATGGAAACTTGCGGCCCAAAGCCAAACATCACGATTTGCACCAAACCCTAATTTTGGCCGCACCTAACACATGCCAAAGCCATGCACAACGCTGGATGCCAAAACGAAGGGTTGCAATAATCAACGACTACCCTTCCATCTGAGATGCAGATCTCTACCGTCCAAGTTCTCCACTCCAAGACGTTCCAACCATGCCACATGTGCCAATGGCATGCCGTGCCAGCCGCACCTCCACGCCAAGGCATGCCAACCATGCCACATGTGTCAATGACATGTCGTGCCAGCCACATCTCCACACCAAAGCATGCCAACCATGCAACATGTGCCAATGGCATGCCGTGCCAGCCACATCTCCACGCCAAGGTATGCCAACCATGCCACATGTGCCAATGGCATGCCGTTCCAGCCACACCTCCACGCCAAGGCATGCCAACCATGCCACATGTGCCAATGGCATGCCGAGCCAGCCACATCTCCACGCCAAGGCATTCCAACCATGCCACATGTGCCAATGGCATGCCGTGCCAGCCACATCTCCACGCCAAGGCATGCCAACCGTGCCACATGTGCCAATGGCATGCCGTGCCAGCCACATCTCTGCAACAAGATATGCCAACCATGCCAGCCTTTCCCTCATGACGTTGGCTGCCAAAACGAAGGGTTGCAACAATCTACGACCACCTTTCCATCTAAGACGCAGATTATAGCCATCCAAGGTTACCAGCTAACGCACGACCACCTTTAGACCGACGCCAAGCCCAAATTTTGGTCGCGCCCAAACAATGCCAAAACCCTATTTTTTTTGGCCGCGCCTAAACTATGCCAAAATCCTAGCTTGGCCATGCTTAACCATATTAAATCCATGCCGACCATGCTTTCATGTCGCTGGCTACCAAACGAAGGGTTGCAATAATCAACGCTTACCCTTCCTCTCAAGATGCAAAATCTCGACCGTCAAAGGTCACCACCGAGCCGACAAGTCTCCCAAGCTCAACTTTCCAAACAGCAACAACATGCTACATGTTTTCCACAAAAACACTTGATACATCAACACATGTCACAAACTGGGGGATGCTCATTGGGGTATTGGTTTGGCGGTTTACAGCGTGCGGCGTACACTACGCCCGTTACAAGACAGTGTCATAATGATGAGGCGGTTAGTAAATACAGGGAGTAATGGCGAAACGCTTTCCTTCATTATGGAACATCAATTCCAGGCGTTACCGGTTACCACCTCCTCTCATTTACTCATCTGTTTTCTATTTCTTACGAGACCAGAGTACGTTTCACTTCGACTTGTATAAATAGGTCTTACCTATTTCCACCGAACAACAAGTTTTGGTCAGGAGCATACAACACTCAAAAATCACCTGTTAGATTTCCCATCTGTTAACTTATGCTTTCTGATACAATTCAAAACAATTACTCTTCCAAAATCAACTATTCTGGTCTCAACACTCTCTTCGCTTCCCTCCCCAAAACCAACCTTTCTCCTTCACTTTGTGACCGAAGCAAGTCTGAAACGGCCATTTCTTGGTTTAGGCCGGATTTGTACAGATTGATTTCTCGAATCTAAAGTACTACATTGCAATACTTTGTTTAGGGTTTAGACTCGTTTCTCACCCACAACACACGAAATTACCAAAACCAGTAGAAACTGTTTTCACCCTCAAACAACAGTATTACTCGAAGACTTGAAGAATGAGAAGAAGTAACGACTACAACGAAGACATCATCCTTCGACTTGAGGTTAGTAATATTGACTTGATCTTGTTTCCATTCCTAACGTATCTTTCAAGTCCGATTATATTGAAAACATAACATGCGAAGCTTTATATATATAATACTCTAGTGGTTATACTTGGTCATATCATTATGATCAAAGTGTCAATGAATTTGTTGAATTACGAAGTATAAACGCTTATCTTTTGGAACTTCGTAAATACGACATCAACATAATGTTTGTATTTAGTTACTTGATTATGTGTAAGATATAGGTGTGATTTCATCCTAGAAAACTATGTATTATTACATTAGTTTAAGGAAGTAGATGTATGAACTTGTTTCATAATCGGGAAATCATGATTGGTCTAAATCTTCATTGAATATCTTTTGGATGACCAACATAAGATGACAAAGTAGAACCTATCTTAACTTATGTTGAAAATTGAGGTATAACCGGTCATAGCCTATAATATGTAGCATGTTGTAATCGGTCACAAGCTACTTTGTGAAGCATGGTGTAACGGTCACAAGCTACATTGGGAAGTTAGTTGTAATCGGTCACAAGCTTCTTTTGGAAGCAAGGTGTAACCAATCACAAGTTAATTTGGGAAGTTAGTTGTAATCGGTCACAAGCTACTTTGGGAACCAAGGTGTAACCGATCACAAGCTAACTTGGGAAGTTAGGTGTAACCGATTACAAGATACCTCTTGGAAGCATGATGTAACTCGTCACAACCTAGTTTGAGAAGGATGGTATAACCGGTCACAACTTACATTGTGAGTCATGGTAGAACCGATCCCAAGGAGAAAAACCGAGTTTCCAATATTCACATATCTCTTTATGTTTTGTGTGAAGCTTGGAATTAGGATTTGCTGATATTGCTACTGTATGAACCAATGTTTTTTTGTGGATTATAATGGTGATAGTAGCTATGAATGTAATAGAATATTTTGCTACTTTTATTTAAATTGGAGTTTAATTCTGTTTATACCAGACTGTTATAAATTAATTATTGCATTTTGTTTATGGTGACACATTGGTAAGAATTTGGTGAACTTTTAAGACCGAAAACCAGTTTAAGAAAAGAGGATCTGAGGCTGTTAAATGAATAGGTTATGGTGGTTGTTTTTGAAGACATGGTAGCTTCCAGATGGAGATGAAGAATGAACTTGGGGCATACTCAAACAACAATTGGAAGAAGATTTGAGTGGGATTTAGCTAAGAAATAACAAGAGAAGGTAGTCTTGTTGATAATGAAGATTGAATGAATTGGTGCTGTTATGAATGATTGAGTGGTTTATCAGGGCATTTGATCAAACAAACATCTACTCGGTGAAATCCGATAGCTTCAGTATCATACACTCTAGTTTTATTTGTAAGTGTAATTTATTGTTGACAATGTTGATGAGAAAATCAGGAAATAATGCGATAGGCCATGTTGATTTCATCACCTTCTCATGATATTTCTTGTAAGACATTTACATTAGATGCTTTGATATCCTTTGTCTTCTATGATTTTATGTTGCAACTTTCAACCATGTACTTTTTTTCTTCTTAGCTATAATTTAAACAAATTTCATTCTCAATTATGCACATGATTATCAGGGATAATACAAATGGTTGTAATGTGAAAATGGTGTCTCAATTATTTTTGCGCAATTTGATGTTATCTTCTCTATGTGATTTGTTTTGTTTTTTTTGATGGAAAAGTTCATATATATAAAAAAACTAGCAAATATAGTACAAGAGGTTTACAAAATCATCTTTAACAAAAGTATTAGAATCAATGCTAAATCTATGAACTTTTTGATTGAGGTTCTCCGACATGTGTTGTAGTATTTTAATCCTTGCTGCTTTATCTACGTAGTCCGCGACTTTGTTATTATTCCTCTTTATATATTTCACTTTTTCTTGAGGTAGTTATCCCAATAAACTCCTAATTTCCTGCAAGGTATTTTCTGCCGACCAAGAAAATTCAGAATTGACCCTGTTTATATTATCTGCCAAAACTTTGCAGTCTGAAACGATGGATACGCTTGAAAGGATATCTTCCTTAAGCCACATAAGAGTCTTTAGCAATACCTTAGCTTATGCATGGATTGCTGACGTTGCCCACTCCGAACCCGCCGAAAGATGCATGAAAGCTTCCTCATCAGTAGAATATAGGATGAATGCATATCCCATTGAGCAGTATTCCTTCTTGTAAGAAGCATCAATGAATATTATCCAATCCGAACTTAGGTTGGACCAAGTAGTGTTGATAGATAATTCATTTTGCTTCCTATTAAAGCTTTGAATCGTATCTATAGGGCTAGAGTTTAAGAAGCTATTGATTTATCCTATCAAGTTGGCTGGGTCAGGATGGATTCTCTCAAAAACTACCGAGCATCTAAGTTTCCAAATAAACCAAATTGTGGTGGATATTTTCGCATGATTATGTCTCAAATTGTCTTATGTAATCCTCTATTTGATCCAATCAATAATGGAATTGTGAGTGTTTTGGGGTAATAAGATGTTATGAAGGGAGAGACCAAACCAGACGGCTCTTGTAAATGGACACCCACAGAAGAGATGGGTTTCCGTTTCCAGCATTTGGTTGTTACATAAATGGCAAAACGGATTGATTTCCTTGTTGTGAGCACCTAGTCTCACCGAAGTTGGTAGCACTTTTTGAGTTAGTTTCCATATTAAAAGTCTGATCCTTGGTATAACTTGAATACTCCAAATCTTGTTCCATGGGAAATCAATTGGAACGGTATCATCTATATCTTGTTTGGCTAAATAAGTGTAGACGTTTTTGGCTGAAAATTTTCCCGAATGGTGATGTCTCCATCTGATCACGTCTTGTTCATGGTTTCTTGGACTTAAAGCTTGAATTTTTTCCTTATCCGCTGGGTCAAAAAATTTGTTTAGCTTTTCCTGATCCCATTTATTTTGTTCCGTTATTAGTTCTTGAACCCTTGTTGGCGCTTGATCTTGAGAGTTTGGAATTCTTTAGAACCTATCCACATTTGGAATCCATCTGTCTCCCCATATTTTCACCGAGGCTCCATTTTTGACTTGCCAAATAAAGTTTCCTTTTATTAACTCCAAACCTTTTTTTATGCTTGTCCAAATCCACGAAAGATACGAAATTTTGGACTTTTCAAGAGGGTGCGAGTTTGGGAAATATTTAGCTTTCAAGAGTTCGACCCATAATTGGTTGTGTTCTGTTACCAGCCTGCTTGCAAGTTTAGTGAGAAGAGCCAAGTTGAATTGATGGGTTTTTTTTATTCCTAGTCCCCCTTGAGAAATTGGTTTGCATATACTTTTCCACGCCCTTATAAAACCTCCTTGCCTCTTATGCCCATCTTTCTTCCACCAGAAATTTCTCTGTATACGGTCTAGTTGATCAAGATTTTCCTTCGGTAGAGCAAGAACTTGCATTTGGTATGTTGGGTAGGATTGAAGAATAGATTTTATCAAAACCGTTCGCCCATCTTGGGTTAACAGTTTTGATTTCCAGCCTTGTAGCGTAGAATAGTACCTTTGTAACAAAGGCTCAAAATTTGCTTTCCTGTTTTTATCAAAGAAAAGCGGAGTTCCCAGATACCTATTATTTTTTGTCATCAGTGGGACCTTAAGTATTTTTGCTAGTATCTTTGCATGCTTTGGGTGAATTTTTGGGCTGAAGTAGAACTAGATTTTTGAAGATTAACCATTTGTCCCGTGATGTTTCCGAAAAGTTGTAAAATCTCTAGCAAGTTTTTTGCTTCCCCCATGTCCGATTTTGTGAATAAAAAGCAGTCGTCCGCAAAAAATAGATGAGAGATGTTTGGAGCATCTTTGTTTATCTGGAGACCCGATAAGCTCTTGTCTTCTATTGCCTTTCCAAGGAGTCTAGACAGCATTTTCATGCATAATAGGAAAAGATATGGTGATAGAGGATCACCTTGTCTTAGACCTCTAGAAGTGTTGAAAGATGGACCCGGGGAGCCGTTTAGAAGGATTGAAAACGAGGTTGTTGAGATGCATTGCATAACAAGTTTCGTGCAGAAATCCGAGAAACCAAAAGCCAATAGAACTTTCTCAATGAAATTCCATTCAACCCTATCAAAAGCTTTTGATAGGTCTGGCTTCAGTGCAAGGAAGCCCTTTTTTTTCTTGGATGTTTTCATCGAATGAATAAGTTCGTGAGAAATGATAATGTTATCAGTGATTTGTCGACCAGGGAGAAAGGTCGATTGATTAGGGGAGATTATTTTCCCAAGGATAGGTTTTATTCTATTAGCTAAGATTTTTGAGATGATTTTATAAATGGAATTACTTAGGCTAATAGGTCTGAAGTCCCCCGGGGTTTGGGGAATGGATATTTTGGGAATGAGAGTAATGAAAGAATGATTGAGATCTTTGTCGAGGATGGCCTATCGAAAGAAATCCTGGACTGTGTTAATTATATCTTTTGCCAAAAATTCCCAGTTTGCTTTAAGGAAGCCTGGCTGAAACCCATCTGGTCCAGGTGCTCCCCATTGATTCATATTAGAGATGGTTTGCCAGATTTCATCTTTTGTGGGATAACTGTCAAAGAGGCATTTTCTGCGGAACTGATGCAGTGGTTTATGATGGTAGAAAGCTCAAAATCAAATTTACTGTTTTGGGATGTGCCTATTTGTTGGAAGTGTTTAAGCAACAAAGAGTTGATTTGATCTCTATCCGAAAGCCAAAGCCCATAAGGTTCTCTAAGGGAATTAATCGCATTGATTCTTTTTCTATTCGAGGCAGAGGCATGAAAATATTCTGTATTTTGATCTTACTCTTTGAAAAAATTATCCCTTGAAAGCTGGTGATAGTAATCATTTTTGATTTTATACCAATTTCCTAGCTCCTCTTGCAGATTTTTTATTTTATCAATTTCTTTAGCGATGTTCCCGGATCGATGGATGCTATCGTTATATTGTTTATATTCTTAATATTCTTGTGTATGTTCCCAAAAACATTTGTGTTCCAATGAGCTAAATCAGTAGAGAGTAACTTTAAGAGCCCAGAGAGAGATATCTCATCGGAGTTGGCAGAGTTTAATTTCCATGAGGCTTCAACTACCATAGGGAGTGTAAAGTGAGTTAACAAGGACCGAAGGCACCTAAATGGTTTATGAATCCTATAATTTTGTGGGCTCGAATATAATAAAATAGGCATATGGTCTGAACCAACTCTCGGTAAATGAGTTACCTTAGTATCCGGAAAACTTTGTGCCCACCTGACTGAAGTTAACGCTCTGTCAATTCTTTCGCAAATGTTTGCTTCCTATTTTCGGTTGTTAGACCACGTGAATGGCGCTCCCTATCCCGCGTCTTGAATTCCCATTGAGTATATGGTTTGAATAATAAAGGATTTACTGCTTGAGCTTGTCTGATTGCCACCTTGTTTTTCCTTCGGGTCCAAAGTTACATTTAGATCTCCATTTAGAAGCCACGGTTTGGAAATGAGTTTCGCTATCTCTGCAATATGAGTCCACTGATTTATTTTTCTATGTGATTTGGTAAACCAAGACATTTTTAACTTTTTTTGTTTTTGTATTGGTGCAGGTTAAGAAGCACCATACATTACTTTTCGAAGGTTTTTTTTTGTATCAAAGTATCACATGGTATTCTAGGGATGCGTGTAATAATCTGGATGCTTGTAATAATCTAAAAATGACGAACTCTCCAAGGAAAAATATTTATTAGGATTTACATTATTAAGTCCGATCAGCTTATTCTTTTTCGAGATCATTCTCATCTGGTGCATTGATTCAGGGTATTAAACATGGTGAGCTAGGGATTAATTCTGGTATATATCAAGAACATCTCCATAGAAGGGTAAGTTTTTCAATTACTGATACCCCTGTTCAAAATTTAATTCTATGTCAATTTCAATGTCAATTTGAGCTTCCTTAGCTTAGAGCAAGTCTTATGATGGAATCCAAACTATTCCAAGTGTGGAAAAATCATGGAATGTCAAGTCTAGTGGCTTCCAAGTTGGGGTCTTCCATAGAAAATCTAAGCAAGGTTCCACGGTTTCGTGGAATCCATCTGAACGCCAAAAAGAATAGCGTTAAACGCAATTAAGAATGGAGCTAAAAAAACGCAATTAAGAATTGCGTTTTTTTTTTATCCGTAGATTTAAAATGAGTTGTTGAAAATCTAACGGCTGAAAAAAAAGCTCCATTCTTAATTGCGTTTTTTTAGCTCCATTCTTAATTGCGTTTTTTTAGATCCATTAAGAATAGCGTTTCTACTATTCCACCATTACACTTGCGCTTTCATCCACAGTTCCAATTGCTAACGTGGCATGAAAGATGGAAGATGGATGGATTCCACCATAAGACTTGCTCTTATAACAAGTCTTATAATGGAATCCAAACTATTCCAAGTGTGGAAAAACCATGGAATGTCAAGTCTAGTGGCTTCCAAGTTGGGGTCTTCCACAGAAAATCCAAGCAAAGTTCCACGTTTTCGTGGAAGAGTTTGTGGAATCCATCTGACGCCAATAAGAATAGCAAGAAACGCAATTAAGAATGGAGCTAAAAAAACGCAATTAAGAATTGCATTTTTTTTATCCATAGATTTAAAATGAGTTGTTGAAATCTAACGGCTGAAAAAAAAAGCTTCATTCTTAATTGCGTTTTTTAGCTCCATTCTTAATTGCGTTTTTTTAGCTCCATTCTTAATTGCGTTTTTTTAGCTCCATTAAGAATAGCGTTTCTACTATTACACCATTACACTTGCACTTCCATCCACAGTTCCAAGTGCTGAGGTGGCGTGGAAGATGGAAGATGGATGGATTCCACCATAAGACTTGCTCTAACATTAGATCAAGTCTTATGCTGGAATCCAAACTATTCCAAGTGTGGAAAAACCATGGAATGTCAAGTCTAGTGGCTTCCAAGTTGGGGTCTTCCACAGAAAATCCAAACAAGGTTCCACGGTTTCGTGGAAGGGTTCGTGGAATCCATCTGAACGCCAATAAGAATAACGTTAAATGCAATTAAGAATGGAGCTAAAAAAACGCAATTAAGAATAGCGTTCTTTTTATCCGTAGATTTAAAATGAGTTGTTGAAATCTAACGGCTGAAAAAAAAGCTCCATTCTTAATTGCTTTTTTTTAGCTCCATTAAGAATAACATTTCTACTATTCCACCATTACACTTGCGCTTCCATCCACAGTTCCAAGTGCTGAGGTGGCGTGGAAGATGGAAGATGGATGGATTCCACCATAAGACTTTCTCTTATAATAACTTATAACATTATAGAAGTTAGAATATTAGTGAGAGATACTTCAGTGACGTTATTGTCGAATAAGAATATCGGCCCTAGAAGTTAAAAATTTTCTTATGTTTTAGATATTACGGCATAATGCAATAGTTATTTATGCAGTTGATTTTATGTTCATGGTTGTCTGATACTCATACGAACACAAGTCAATCAATTTTACGATTGTTTTCCTTAATAAACAAATTCAGTCAACTATTGTGTATGGAAGACAATGTAGAAATCCATAATAAATTTTTTATGAGTCTATGGGTTTGTGCTGAATGTATTATTATTTGCAGGGAAGGAGATAAAAAGGTCATATAAATCAATGGAAGTTTATGTCTGTATCGGCAGCAGAAACGCGCATTTACTGCTCGAAAAAATGCCTGAACTACAACTTAAAGCTTGTAACCGATAGGTGTGCACAAATTTTCTAAGCAGATTGAGGAATGGCTAGAGTGTATGATAGTTGTGGGAAACAAATTATATCTTGCATGCTGAATGGGGGTCACCTGGCAGGGAGAAGAGGAGAATGGAAGTTTTGGTCTAAGTTTAGTAATGTGGGTTGTATCTAGGTGTGTTGTGGATGTCTAAGCTTACAAAGATCATGTCAGCTATAGACTTGGGTATTTGCTACGATGCAGTTTTGCATTGGTTATGTGAAGTTGTTATCCATGGATCAATAGTTGTGTATGAGATTTATTTCGCTTCCAACGGGGAATTTGGGAAGATTTTGCTGATGAGAAAATAATTGGGAGTCATGTTTAAAAGACAAGGGTACCCAAATACACCACAATATTTAATTTATCAACCTATAAGTCCTCTGCCGAATGTGATCATCTATGGACAAAGTCGAGAAAATACGACGATTCGGTTCACACTTCGTGTGATTGTCCATGGATACGAGATCGAGACAATACAACAACAAGATCACTTGTGTGATTGAATATATGGTTACAAGATCGAGACGATACGGCAACAAAGTGTGTACTTGCTAATAAGTTTAGAAATAACCAAAACTCTATAGGATCAATATCTAGTACGATGGAGTTAACGTACTTGTGTATTTTACTTAATTATAATATCAATTATAATTCGGAAAATAATGTAGAAGACATAACAAGATTTTGTTAACGAGGAAACCGCAAATGCAGAAAAACCCCGGGACCTAGTCCAGTTTTGAATACTCTCATAATTAAGCCGCTATAAAAAACAAATACCAACTTCGTATAGTTGATACCAAGCAGACTATTACTAGCTACTTAGTTCCCTCAGTATACCCGCGCCTTCGACTTCTAAAGTCATGCAGGTGAATAAAAAGTCCTTTGGATCATATTCCAAACAACAAAGGAAGAATCTGTTTGGTAACCACTCTAATCAATCTTGATAGAAGATAAGATGAGTACAAAAGCTCTTATGTTTAATATAATAAACTCCTTATCTGGTTAGATCAATTTATCCAATAACTACCGAAATAGTCAAGTTTAGGTTCACACTCAATCGATATAGATCTCAAGGAGAAACTATAGAGAATGTCGATCTCACGCAACTAATCAATCAGATCTATCAAAGATAAGTCGATTCTAGTTGGATCCCAGCCGATCAAGGTTTGTGCACTAAATCCACAAGATACGAAACTAATAAGAATTCTTCATCGTCTTCAAATCTTATTTTGCCTTCAAAAATCTGCACAATAACACTTGAATCCTCTTAGGATCAATCACACACAGAAGATAGTCTGTTAACAATGAATTATCACAAGATGTCTTTAGATCTAACAACAGTTCTAAAGATCTCGTCGATACTTTGATCTAGTCTGAGTGAATCTTATATCAGAAGAGAAGATTATCAAGAATAAACAAACCAGGTGCAATCAAAGTTTCAACAACCATTAGTCAATCAAATCAATAATCGAAACTAATGTCACTACAATTATCTAGTTTCCCACCAATGGTATTCGTAGAGCTTCTTGATCCCACAAAAGTCTATAAATGAGCGGTCGTAAGATATTTCACATAATTAGGATACTTTCCTCTCTGAATAGACGGCTCCACCAGAAAAAACAAGAAATGAAGTTTGCCTGGCTCTTAGGATAGTTTGCTAGAAATGCAAACTTAGGTATTTATAGACCAAGGTTGTTTGGACACCAAGGAATTTCTAAAACTGAAGTTATTGTTAAGATATGCAATGAATGCCCAAATTCGTTTTCATAATTCCAATAAATATAGTCCAATATTTTTCCGAAAAATCTCTCATAGAAAATTTCCAATTAGTAAATGCACATTACTAATTTTTATTCTCTAGAGCTATGCATTAATTCATGGTAATTAAAGCATATAAAATCAAAAACCTTAATTAAAAGATTCTTAATTTATTTCGTTGTGGATCACCTTGAGTACCAAGGAATATGTTTGAACAATAAATGATATGAGTTAATGCTCATGTTCAAAGTAATTACGAAACTACACAAGTTCATGAAGAAAATATGTAATTCATGGAAAAACGGATTTGCATCTTAGAATCGGTTCTACCACACTTCCAAATAAGTTTAAAATTGGTTCTACCAATATTCCGAGACTACTACGTGATCGGTCATACCAAGTCACAATGGTTAATTGTGATCGGTCCTACCAAGTCACATACATGGGTTCAGATCGACTATACCAATCACATGGATCGGTTCTACCTAAACACGGTACCTACTTGTGATACGTCATACCAGTCACTTGGATCGGTCATACCAATTACAAGGATCGGTCACACCAGTTACCAGAATCGGTCACACCAATTACAAAGATAGATCACACCATCTCATGGTGATTACTTAGGATCGATTACACCAATTCTCAGAACCGGTCATACCAAATCATAAGTCTAGGTATTGTGATCGGTTATACCAAGATACATAACCTGAGTTGATATCGGTTCCACCAACTCACACATATTGGTCATCCAAAGAATATGCAATGAATAGCGGAACCAACATACCTATTGATTTCCCTTTCAATTCATGAAACAATTTCACGAACTTACTTCCTTTAAACAAATGTAAAACATCGTTTCCTAGGATAAAATCTTCACCATAAACCGTTAGAGCATTTCTCAGTCGAACTCGCAAGCATTGCTTTCTCAAGCACTACACGAAATCATGGAATTTGTAACGTTGAAAAAACGTTAGTATCTATATATTGTAACGTCAAAAAAACGTTGGAAATGTGCCGTTATTATTAGTGTTACAATATTTTCTCAACGGTTCATTTCCTTACGATAAAATTTTATTAAATAACGGTTACAATCGTTGAAATAAATACACCAACGTTTAGCTAATCATCACAAGATTTATCTGATGGCATTTTGTTGTAACAGATAGTCGTTATTGTGCAGATCGTAACGGTTGGAATGTAACAGTTCGGTGTAACAGATACTATAACAGCGACTTCCTGTGTAACGGTTGACATATTGCCTCTTGTCCTTCCTTGTAACAGATACAACAACATTTTTAATCGTTGTTTAGTCGATTGTAACATATAGTATATAACAGTTATTATAACGATTCACTACCGTCACAGATCAGTGTAACGACTTCCTTACGACACATGTTGATTAGCTGTAACTTGTAATGTAACAGCTTCAAACGTTGATGATTTATTGTAACATTTTGGATATAACAACTTACTGTAATGATTCGATTCGCAATAGCTGACTGTAACGTTTGTCGTCTGCCACGTGTCTATCGCTTGTAACATATAGACTAACGGCTTTATACGTTGACAATTCATTGTAACAGTAATGAATTTGCCAGGTGTTCGAATTACTAACAGATATTATAATGTTGATTCGACGTTGGTAAAAAAATAGTTTTCAGAAGAAAAAAAAAACGTTTTTTACTGTTATAAATAAGCTCCCATAATTGGACCCTGCAATGCAATGCAATCCATTTCTGAAGCTGAAAATAATTAGTTTATGAAGCTGCATTGCAGTTCATTTCTGAACCTGCAATACTGAATCTGAAATCCATAATTCAATCTCATTCCGCAGTACATACATTCTCATTCTAGGAGCACAAGGAATTCATTCATTCAATTAATATGGAATTCAATCTCATTCGACAATACATACATTCTCATTCTAGCAGCATAAGGAATTCATTCATTCAATTATTCTGGAATACATACTCCTCAATCATTCACATATGTAAAGTATATATGAGTATCATCTTTACATTGGAAGAACTGCTTAAGCCTAAAAATACATGGTCCCTATATGGTTATAATCAAATGAGAAGGGTTGTGTTTTTCAGCAATTTCTAAATATAAGCAAGTGTTGTTCTGATCAAGCAATAAGAATGAAGACTCCAAAGAAGAAAACTAAAGGAGGTAAAAATACTTAATCTCATTTATGAGAGGAGTGCTTGCTGGATTCTTTGGTGTTTTAGAGCGTGAAGGAACTTAGAAGTTTAGTCTTTTTTTTTTTTCCTTTTTCTCTGTTTATTTTTCTTCAGTTATGAGAAATTTATTTTACCCTTTTGGTTTATGTGGGTAGGGGGCCTTGTGTCCCCTGCTTGTAATTACGTTTTTTTTCTTAATAAACTATTGGACTTAGCAAAAAAAACAAGTGTTGTTCTGCATTATATATACCTTGGTTGAAAAAAGTTGTTATCTGCCAAAAGAAGTTTTCCATTGAGATCATATTAGCCTTAACCAGCTATTGCCATCAATTCTAGTAACCTGACAAAACAATAAACGAAACAGAAACCAAAATTAGAAACAGATTCATAGGAGAGAAAGATTCATCCAGTAATTTGGGCATTTCGTTTTACATGATTCTGCAAACAATAAAATTGGTGACAATCAAATTGGAAACAATGTTCGCAGGAGAGACAAAGAATCATTCAGTTACATGTGCATTGTCATTCTGGATTTCATACATTTTCATTGTTGAATACCATTCAATCATAATAATTTGAACATTGACAACCTAAGTATCAAAAGTTTATATTTATTTGACAGAATTGTAACTGCCAATTCACATACACGGTTCATATGAAAAAGTCTGAAAAGTTGTAGTAAGAGTTTACTCACCATAAGAATTAGAGACGAGAATGTGTTACTTCTCAGTTGTCCTATTTCCACAGCTTCGCAGGACCAACACTGTCTCATATCTTCCAACTTGTCTACATGTCCAGGTATTCTTGCACATCAACAGTTCTAATTATATTTCTCTATCAATGTCCTGCAACGCAAATACAAGGGCAGGGATAAACTTAATTCAAGAATCTTGATCTTGGTTACAAGTTAATCCCTCGCTTATACAGCTTTGTAAGGCCAACATGGTCTCACTTGTTCATCATTTATCCAGCTTCAGGTGTTTGCATCAATGAATCCTCAAAAAGCAAAGAGAATGGTAGTATGAATCAACCAAATTTTTCATTTAGAGGAGACCATAATAATGATAAGTAATGCACATAACTTTAGTGTGGTAAGGGTTTACTCACCAACTGGAATTAAGTAGGTTGCTTGTCAGGCTTGGTGTATCATCAATCTCCATAAGGTAAGCATTATTTGTGCCAAGAGAAACAACGTATATCCTACAAGACCTGTTCAAGAAGTCGAAGTAAAATCATTTGAAGCAACTTCATTTATTCCATCTCTTGAATAGCCTTGCAGGAACAGACAACGGTCTCTTATCTTGTTCTTCACTTCAGATGGTACCATGACACTAACACATCTCCAACTTCAAGTCTTCCGGTCAATGAGTCCTCAGAAAACAAAAAGAGAATGGTAGTAAGTGAGTATTTCAGTCAGGATAAAATAATGACAAGGAAAACTAATTATCATAAGAGTTTAGTCACCAATGGAATTAGAGAGGAAAACGTATTAGTTGTCAGGTTAGCTGCATCGATCTCCTTCATTTACAGCAAACCTAATGACTAATACGTATCCACTCTAAAAAATCTATGGTGGTAAGTTGCCCCTGTTGGCAGGATTCATGTAAAACATATATTTGAAGAGATCATAATAGGTAAGTAAACAAACATGAGAAAGAAAAGGAAACATGCACCTTCACATCAACAATGTCTCATATAACGGCTATGCAAGCACATCTCTAGGTTCCTCACAGGTCCTGCAAGGCTACGTAAGTGGTGGCAAAAATACATTACAAGATATGCACTTGTTACCTATGAATTTTTTCCACACTTACACAGCTTCAGGTCGCATCAAAGAATCCTGGCACAACAAAGGTGAAAAAGCGGGGGTCTAACAACACCACCCAATATTTCTCTTAGCAATCTGTATGGACAAACTCGAATATACTTTTAAGAGAATCAACAAGACTCAATCAATTAAAAGTATATCAACGAGTTTATATCTCTCTCTTGATCTGATTTACTCAAGCAAGAACTGCGAGTTCTAATCAAATACAAGGAATAACTTGGATGGTACCAAAGACCAATATCCAAGGATCAATCAATGACAATCAACAATCAACAACCAAAGGTTGGATTACTCTAATTGATGATCTAACGCACAACCTGTATTATTTCAATTATAAAGATAAACAATACAATGCGGAAAATGAAATAACACAGACACCAGAAATTTTGTTAACAAGGAAACCACAAATTCAGAAAAACTCCGGGACCTAGTCCAGATTGAACACACACTGTATTAAGCCGCTACAGACACTAGCCTACTCCAAGCTAACTTCGTACTGGACTGTAGTTGAACCCCAATAAATCTCCCACTGATCCAAGGTACAATTATGCTCCTACGCCTCTGATCCCAGCAGGATACTGTGCACTTGATTCCCTTAGATGATCTCACCCACAACTAAGAGTTACTACGATCCAAAATCGCAGGATTTGACAATAAAAAAATCTGTCTCACACAGACAAGTCTATCAAAGGATCAATCTGTCTCCCACAGATAAACCCTAAAGGTTTTGTTCCGTCTTTTCATAATAATCAAGGTGAACAGGAACCAATTGATAATCCGGTCTTATATTCCCGAAGAACAACCTAGAGTTATCAATCACCTCACAACAATCTTAATTGTATGGTAGCGAAACAAGATGTTGCGGAATCACAAACAATGAGACGAAGATGTTTGTGATTACTTTTTATATCTTGCCTATCGGAGATATCAATCTCAAGCCAATCAATCTGATTGTACTCGTACGATAGAAGATGCAAGATCAGATCACACAACTACGGTAAAAGTAGTATCGGTATGGCTTCACAATCCCAATGAAGTCTTTAAGTCGTTAACCTGGTTTTAGAAGAAGAAAACCAAAGGTTAAAGGAGAATCGACTCTAGTATGCAAACTAGTATCACACCTAAGGTGTGGGGATTAGTTTTGCACAATACTAGATGTCTCATTTATATAGTCTTTCAAATCAAGGTTTGCAATCAATGTTAGCTTAGTAACAAAGCATTCAATATTCACCGTTAGATGAAAACCTGATTTAGATTCAAGCTAATATTTCTCAACCGTTAGATCGAAAACTTAGACTTTTATACACACTTGAAAATGCACGCTTCTAGGTTTGTTAACCATACCCAAACGTATGCACTTGTTGGTTCAACAATAGTTGACCAAATGGTTAGCCATATGAGCATTTCATATCAACCATGTTCTTCTTCACCATGACTAGTTCAAATGACTTCAAATGAACTAGTTAGAGAGTTATTCAATTTGCAAGGAAATATTATGTACTACACAAGACACAATTGAAGCAAAGATGATTTGATTCACTTGAATCGGTTCATGAACTTTATAGCCACGGTTTAGAAACTGCATTCCTTAGTCTTTTTAAGTTTAAGTTCAGAAATCATCTTCAGATATATAATCTTCTCAAGTTCGCAGACTAGGTTCGCGGACTTAAGTTACCGGGCAGAGTTTACAAACTCCAGCAGAAATTTTTGGGTATGGGAACTTCGCTGGTTCGCGGACTTAGCTTCACGCAAGTAGTTTGTTAACTCCAGCAGAAATTCTCGGGTTCTCTTGATCAACAAAGTTCGCAAACTTTGGTTCAAGGAATATGACTTATACATAAATGTGTTTCCACAACAATGCTTATGTCCACCATTGGTTATGTAATCTAAACTCTCATTTCAATCATTGAAACATTCTTAGAGATATAGATAGGCGAAAAACTCTCATTTATACAGTTGTTACACCATTTCTCGTCAAAGCAATTTCAAGATGATTGAAACATATCATGACTTTCGTCACATAGTAAAGATAAACGTGATTGAAGCGAAAAGCTTACCAACACATATTTCGAGATATAGATAGGCGAGGTATACTCGGCTCGAAATACCAAATGTGTATAATCCAAATTTACATATATAGCATACGACTTCTTGTATCAAAGAGAAGGAGATAGAGTAGATGGACTTTTGAGTGACAGATAAGTTCAAGTCTTCACATACCTTTTTATCGAGAAGTTCCACCGGTTCCTTGAGTAGTTCTTCTGCTTGTATGATGAATCGCCATGAAGTCCTTGAGATAAACTAAACTTTCTATCCTAGTCCGAGACTTAGATATAATAGACTAGAAATCAAGACTTATAGTTTTGATCACTAACATTGACAAACAACTTGAGATAGCAACGCATGCGAGTTCGACCGAGCAATGCTCTAACAAAAGTGAAGGGTATTAAGAATCAACCAATTTTCATCAAGGGAAAGAGACCTCATAATAATAAGTAATGCAAGAAACTCTAATGTGTAAAGAGTTCACTCACCAACTAGAATTAAATAGGTTACTTGTCAGTTTTGCGGGATCAATCTCAATAAGGTGAGCCTGAGTTGTGCCAAAATAAACAACACACTTACACAGAGTTCACGGAAAATTAAGATACACAGTAATATGTTTTCTCTACTTGAACTCTCTGTGGTGAGTTGTTTGTTCTGGCATAAAAATGAATATCGTGTTCTTTCGTTGTTGTATACTTAACCTAAAAGACCTATTCAAGAAGTCGGAATAAAATCATATGAAGCAACTTCATTTATTCCAGCTCTTGAATAGCCTTACAGGAACAGACAACAGTCTCTTATCTTGTTCTTCACTTCAGATGGTACCGCGACACTAACACATCTCCAACTTCAAGTCTTCCGGTCAATGAGTCCTCAGAAAACAAAAAGAGAATGGTAGTAAGTGAGTATTTTAGTCAGGATAAAATGATGACAAGGAAAACTAATTATCATAAGAGTTTAGTCACCAATGGAATTAGAGAGGAAAACGTATTAGTTTTCAGGTTAGCTGCATCGATCTCCTTCATTTACAGCAAACCTAACGACTAATATGTACCCACTCTGAAAAATCTATGGTGGTAAGTTGCACCTGTTGGCAGGAGTCATGTAAAACATATATTTGAAGAGATCATAATAGGTAAGTAAACAAACCTGAGAAAGAAAAGGAAAGATGCACCTTCACATCAAAAGTGTCTCATATAACGTCTATGCAAGCACATCTCAAGGTTACTCAATGGTCCTGCAAGGCCACGTAAGTGGTGGCAAAAATACATTACAAGATATGCACTTGTTACCTATGAATTTTTTCCACACTTTCACAGCTTCAATTCGCATCAAAGAATCCTGGCAAAACACATGGAAGTGTATTAAGAATCAATCAATTTTCATCAAGGGAAAAAGACCTTAATAATAATAAGTAATGCAAGAAACTCTAATGTATAAAGAGTTAACTCACCAACTGGAATTAAAGAGGTTACTTGTCAGGTTTGCTGCATCGATCTCAATAAGGTGATCCTGAGTTGTGCCAAAATAAAAAACACACTTACACAGAGTTCACAGAAAATTAAGGTACACGGTAATATGTTTTCTCTACGTGAACTCTCTGTGGTGAGTTGTTTGTTCTGGCATAAAAATGAATATCTTGTCCTTTCGTTGTTGTATACCTATCCTACCATACCTGTTCAAGAGCTTGAAATAAAATCACATGAGTGACTATATTTATTCAAGATCTTGATCAGCCTTGCAGCAACATCTAACAGTCTCATATCTTGTTCTTCACTTCAGGTGGTACTGCGACACTAACACATCTCCAACTGCGAAAATGTTATTAAGTTAGTGTATCAACCAAGAGAAACTAATGATAACAAGATAAATTATTTACTATGCGAGTTTACCCACCAATGAAATTAGAGTGGAGATGAGTCATTTGGCAAGTTTGATGTATTGATCTCCTTCATTTACAACAAACCTAACAACTAATACATCTCCACTCGGTAAACTGTATGGTGGTAAGTTGCATCTTTTGTCAGGAATCATGTAAAAAACATACTTGAAAAGATCATAATAGGTAAAAAACAAACCTTAAGGAAACCTGTAGCAGGCAGCAGCCACATGTTCACTCTCCAAATGGAATTAATGAGGTCACTTGTTTAGTTTGCTGCATCCATCTCTATAAGGGTATCATGATTTGTGCCAAAAGAAACAACCCAAATGCACAGAGTCTTCAAAAAACTTGACAAGTAATATATATGTTTTGTCTCTGAAAATTATGTGCTTGGTGTTGTATCTTTAGGCATAAAAATGAATTTCATGTGCTTTTGTGGTTGAATGCTAATCCTGCAATTCATGTTCAACAACTTGGAATCAAAGCATTTATAGAAACTTCATTAATGAATAGATCATAATAGGTGACAAAACAAATCTGCGATTAAAAAGGAAACCTGCAGCAGCATCGTGTTCATGGGAATGGCTAAAATCTTAGACGAAGGATACAACTCATATCAATGTAGGTGTATATTAATCATGCAAGGATCTCTAAGGGCAGGAATAAATTCATTTTGACAAAGTTGATTTTGTCTAATAATGAATTTATTCAAACGCTTAAAGAGATTTGCAAGAACAATACTGTCCATATAGGAAACATAACAACAAACCACATACAGAACAAGAGGGAAATAGATTACAACCAAAAAACCATAAATCTAAAGCAGCAATCTGATGAAAGAGATTACAGTTGAGTTGAATAAACCTTATTTGGGTTGTAATCTATAGAAAAAGATTACAGCATCCAAGAAAAAAAAGAATGTAAAGCAGTAAACATCAGCTTATAAACAACAACAACAACAACAAAAATCTATTGAAAGACAGAAATGTATTAAATGTAAAGCAGAAATCTATTGAAAGACATTAGTCATGGATGCTAAGCAGTAAACAATATAGATGTTAAGCAGTAAACAACAAAAACAACAAAAATTGAAAATATCTTGTTAAAATCTATTTAGATTACAACAAGGAAAACCCTAATTTTAAAGGGAAAGGTACAAATTTGAAACATAACAGTGAAACTGTTAAACAAGTTGAAACCCTAAGGAGAAAAATAAACAATTTTGATAAATCTATTCGTAGCTAAAAGGCACAAAGAAAACACCTTGAGATTGAATGAGATACAGTGAAAGATGCGAGTAAAGAGGTATCAGAGTTCTTCGTCTCCCTCTTTAGATTTGAATGAAGATGGGGAAAAGGTCAGAGTTCTTCGTCTAACCCTTTTAATAAAACAGGAGGAGAGTTGAAATTATTGAGTCAGAGGAGGGAAATGAAATTTGAGAGGAAAATCAGATAGGGTTTCAAATTTGTGAGGGAATGGATATCAAAAAGAGTTATTAGATTGGGAAAGTGAGAGGGAAACGAAATTTGAGAGCCAAAATTTTCAGACAAGAGAGAAGAGTACAATAATTGAGGAGAAATTGATTTTTTCTCTCAAAATATCTAGGTCAAATCGTCCCGTTCGAGATAAAGTTGGTCAAATTTGTGGTCAAGTTGGTCAAATTTATGGTCAATATGGTCAGATTGATGGTCAAACACATAATCAGAAACAAAACGAGGCATACTCAGGTTGCAAGATTACCATATACAGACCTGGTGTTCTGGTCCGGGCGAGGTTCGAGGTGTCAAATATATCAGATTGGATGAAACTTCAACCTATCACTTAACTCAGGTGGCAAGATTACCATATACAGACCCGATGTTCTGGTCCGAGCGAGGTTCGAGGTGTCAAATATATCATATTGGATGAAATTGCAACCTATATATCACTTAACTCAGGTTGCAAGAATACCACATACATACCCGATGTTCTGGTCCTGGCGAGGTTCGAGGTGTCAAATATATCAGATTGGATAAAACTGCAACCTATCACTTAACTCAGGTTGCAAGATTACCATATACAGACCCGATGTTCTCGTCCGAGCGAGGTTCGAGGTGTCAAATATATCAGATTGGATAAAACTGCAACCTATCACTTAACTCAGGTTGTAAGATTACTATATACAGACCCGATGTTCTGGTCCGGGCGAGATTCGAGGTGTCAAATATATCAGATTGGATGAAACTGCAACCTATCACTTAACTCAGGTTGCAATATTACCATATACAGACCCGATGTTCTAGTCCGGGCGAGGTTCGAGGTGTCAAATATATCAGATTGGATGAAATTGCAACTATCACTTAACTCAGGTTGCAAAATTACCATATACAGACCCGGTGTTCTGGTCCGGGCGAGGTTCGAGGTGTAAAATATATCAGATTGGATGAAACTGCAACCTATCACTTAACTCAGGTTGCAAGATTACCATATACAAACCCGATGTTCTGGTCCAGGCGAGGTTCGAGGTGTCAAATATTTCAGATTGGATGAAACTACAACCTATCACTTAACTCAGGTTGCAAATTACCATATACACACCTGATGTTCTGGTCCGAACGAGGTTAGAGGTGTCAAATATATCAGATTGGATGAAATTGCAACTTATATACCACTTAACTAAGGTTGCAAGAATACCATATACAGACCCGGTGTTCTGATCGGGGCGAGGTTCGAGGTGTCAAATATATCAGATTGGATAAAACTGCAACCTATCACTTAACCCAGGTTGCAAGATTACCATATACAGACCCAATGTTCTCGTCCGAGCGAAGTTCGAGGTGTCAAATATATCAGATTGGATAAAACTATAACCTATCACTTAACTCAGGTTGCAAGATTACCATATATAGACCCGATGTTCTGGTTCGGGCGAGGTTCGAGGCGTCAAATATATCAGATTGGATGAAACTGCAACCTATCACTTAACTCAGGTTGCAAGATTACCATATACAAACCTTATGTTCTGGTCCGAGCGAGGTTCGAGGTGTCAAATATATATATGATTGGATGAAACTGCAACCTATCACTTAACCCAGGTTGCAAAATTACCATATACAGACCCGATGTTCTGGTTCGGGAGAGGTTCGAGGTGTCAAAAATATTAGATTTGATGAAACTGCAACCTATCACTTAACTCAGGTTGCAATATTACCATATACCGACCCGATGTTCTGGTCCAAACGAGGTTCGAGGTGTCAAATATATCAGATTGGATGAAACTGCAACCTATCCCTTAACTGAGGTTGCAAGATTACCATATACATACCCGATGTTCTGGTCCGAGCGAGGTTCGAGGTATCAAATATATCAGGTTGGATGAATCTGCAACCTATCAGTTAACTCAGGTTGCAAGATTACCATATACATACCCGATGTTCTGGTCCGGGCGAAGTTCGAGGTGTCAAATATATCAGATTGGATGAAACTGCAACCTATCACTTAACTCAGGTTGCAAGATTACCATATACATACCCGATGTTCTGGTCCGGGCGAGGTTCGAGGGGTCAAATATATCATATTTGATGAAACCGTAACCTATCACTTAACTCAGGTTGCAAGATTACCATATGCATACCCGATGTTTTTGTCCGGACGAAGTTCGAGGTGTCAAATATATCAGATTGGATGAAACTGCAACCCATCACTTAACTCAGGTTGCAAGATTACCATATGCATACCCGATGTTCTGGTCCGGGCGAGGTTCGAGGGGTCAAATATATCAGATTGGATGAAACGACAACCTATCACTTAACTGAGGTTGCAAGATTACCACATACAGAGCCGATGTTCTAGTCCGGGCGAGGTTCGAGGTATCAAATATATCAGATTGGATGAAACTGCAACCTATCACTTAACTCAGGTTGCAAGATTACCATATATGGACCCGATGTTCTGGTCCGAACGAGGTTCGAGGTGTTAAATATATCAGATTGGATGAAACTGTAACCTATCAATTAACCCAGGTTGCAAGATTACCATATACAGACCCGATGTTCTGGTCTGGGCGAGGTTCGAGGTGTTATATATATCATATTGGATGAAACTGCAACCTATCACATAACTCAAGTTGCAAGATTACCATATACAAGCCCAATGTTCTGATCCCGACGAGGTTCGAGGTGTCAAATATATCTGATTAGATGAAACTGCAACCTATCACTTAACTCAGGTTGAAAGATTACCATATACAGACCAGATGTTCTGGTCAGGGCGAGGTTTGAGGTATCAAATATATCAGATTGGATGAAACTGCAACCTATCACTTAACTCAGGTTGCAAAATTACCATATATGGACCCGATGTTCTGGTCCGAACGAAGTTCGAGGTGTCAAATATATCAGATTGGATGAAACTGGAACCTATCAATTAACTCAGGTTGCAAATTACCATATACACACCTGATGTTCTGGTCCGAACGAGGTTAGAGGTGTCAAATATATCAGATTGGATGAAATTGCAACTTATATACCACTTAACTAAGGTTGCAAGAATACCATATACAGACCCGGTGTTCTGATCGGGGCGAGGTTCGAGGTGTCAAATATATCAGATTGGATAAAACTGCAACCTATCACTTAACCCAGGTTGCAAGATTACCATATACAGACCCAATGTTCTCGTCCGAGCGAAGTTCGAGGTGTCAAATATATCAGATTGGATAAAACTATAACCTATCACTTAACTCAGGTTGCAAGATTACCATATATAGACCCGATGTTCTGGTTCGGGCGAGGTTCGAGGCGTCAAATATATCAGATTGGATGAAACTGCAACCTATCACTTAACTCAGGTTGCAAGATTACCATATACAGACCCGATGTTCTGGTCTGGGCGAGGTTCGAGGTGTTATATATATCATATTGGATGAAACTGCAACCTATCACATAACTCAAGTTGCAAGATTACCATATACAAGCCCAATGTTCTGATCCCGACGAGGTTCGAGGTGTCAAATATATCTGATTAGATGAAACTGCAACCTATCACTTAACTCAGGTTGAAAGATTACCATATACAGACCAGATGTTCTGGTCAGGGCGAGGTTTGAGGTATCAAATATATCAGATTGGATGAAACTGCAACCTATCACTTAACTCAGGTTGCAAAATTACCATATATGGACCCGATGTTCTGGTCCGAACGAAGTTCGAGGTGTCAAATATATCAGATTGGATGAAACTGGAACCTATCAATTAACTCAGGTTGCAAGACTACCATATACAGACCCGATGTTCTGGTCTGGGCGAGGTTCGAGGTGTTAGATATATCATATTGGATGAAACTGCAACCTATCACATAACTCAAGTTGCAAGATTACCATATACTGACCCAATGTTCTGGTCCCGGCGAGGTTCGAGGTGTCAAATATATCAGATTAGATGAAACTGCAACCTATCACTTAACTCAGGTTGAAAGATTACCATATACAGAGCCGATGTTCTAGTCTGGGCGAGGTTCGAGGTATCAAATATATCAGATTGGATGAAACTACAACCTATCACTTAACTCAGGTTGCAAGATTACCATATATGGACCCGATGTTCTGGTCCGGACGAGGTTCGAGGGGTCAAATGTATCATATTTGATGAAACCGTAACCTATCACTTAACTCAGGTTGCAAGATTACCATATACAGACCTGATGTTCTGGTCCCGACGAGGTTCGAGGTGTCAAATATATCAGATTGGATGAAACTGCAACCTATCACTTAATTCAGGTTTCAAGATTACCATATACATACCCGATGTTCTGGTTCGGGCAAGGTTCGAGGTGTCAAATATATCAGATTGGATGAACTGACAACCTATCACTTAACTGAGGTTGCAAGATTACCACATACAAAGCCGATGTTCTAGTCCGGGCGAGGTTCGAGGTATCAAATATATCAGATTGGATGAAACTGCAACCTACCACTTAACTCAGGTTGCAAGATTACCATATATGGACCCGATGTTCTGGTCCGAACGAGGTTCGAGGTGTCAAATATATCAGATTGGATGAAACTGTAACCTATCAATTAACTCAGGTTGCAAGATTGCCATATACAGACCCGATGTTCTGGTCTGGGCGAGGTTCGAGGTGTTAGATATATCATATTGGATGAAACTGCAACCTATCACATTACTCAAGTTGCAAGATTACCATATACAGACCCAATGTTCTGGTCCCGGCGAGGTTCGAGGTGTCAAATATATCAGATTAGATGAAACTGCAACCTATCACTTAACTCAGGTTGAAAGATTACCATATACAGACCCGATGTTCTGGTCAGGGCGAGTGATTAATGATTTTTTGATTGTGATTGTAGTAAATAGGATTCGTTTCAGACTTGTGAAGGAAATGAAATTTTTAGATTTAATAAAAATATATATACAAAAATATTAACAATGGGCGAGAGGTACTGGGACTAAGGATTTGGCCGAATTCACTACACAGGGTTCATTCATATATTCTTTGACAATTTAAAACTTAATAAAATTAACATGGACTCTGATTTTGCCAAGATAGATTCTCAAAACATTGATTGTAAGTCCTAAGCATGATGTATCAAAACACCTAAGCTAAGCATACATCATCAAATTAAATAACAACCAATTAATTCAAATCATATTTCAATTTTAGATTAATGCAAAAGTCATAAAAAAGAATAAAATAAATTACCCCAAGGATGAAATCCAGCCTCCTCCGTCGTCCCAGTGTTGGGTTTTATCTCCTCATGATGAAAATACGCTCAAAATATATTTTTATAGCTCAAATGTTGTTTACAATGGAGAGAAAATGAGAAAATGGTGTAAAATTGTAATCTGCGACGCACAAAAAGCGTCACAGAATGAACGATAAAACACAAGTGTTGCTGCTGTTTAGACTGCACTGCGACCCACGTCTGTGCGTCTTAGACATTGTTGATAAACGACTGTCCTTGCGAGTCTGTTCTTCGTGTTCTTCATCATCAGCAGCAGCAGAAACAGAGTTTCATCAACTCTTGATTTCTGCTTCTCTGGACCTCTTCTCGACCCCAAACTCTCGACACCCATTCTCTGTGATACCAGAAATCTATATATACTCCCCAGCCTCATTTAATCACGCCATAACTCAAGATAATTCTCTCTTTACTCGGCTTAAAGAGAAAATATTTTTTGGATATTTTCTTCCTTTAATTAGCTCTCCACGCGCTGAAATGATGTATAAACACTCCAAACATGATCTTACACGCTGTAGAATAGATTCAACACTCTCCAAACACATGAGTACACGTCTAAATTTGATGTGATCGTGTGATATTCATTTCTTGAACGTGCTTCCTGATTTCTTGATTGCGATGATTCCAGCCAATTATGATCGATCCTAACACCCAAAATGTCTTCCTCTATCCATATCACAAATACCCATTGAAAATCAGAGGTTTAATCGAACTCTAACCCCTCCAAAAATCGATCGACCCAACTGCCAGTGAGAAGAAATATTTTCCCGCCTTTTTCCAAAATTTGAATTATGAGAAGAAAAGTGTCCTCCCCCTAATCCTGTACGGGTGTCCCTTTAGCAATTGGGGTGGAAATATTAATTTTGGGGTGAAAATAGTAATTTTTCTGGGTTCCTCCGGTACATTTCTGGGACGCTTTCGGTGCATTTCTGAGGTGCCTCCGGTACATTATCCTGGGGTGTAAAACACTACTTTTCGAGCTCATTTCGCCGCAAAGGCTTATTTATCTAAAAACATCTACAAAAACACAAAATAACACAATAAGTACTTGATCGAGTCTAACAATACAGAATATTAAGAACAAAATAGACACATAAATGCGTCTATCAACGAGTTTCGAGGTGTCAAATATATCAGATTGGATTAAACTGCAAGTATTACTTAACTCTGGTTGCAAGATTACCATATACAGACCCGATGTTCAGGTCCTGGCGAGGTTCGAGGAGTCAAATATATCAGATTGGATGAAACAACAACCTATCACTTAACTCAGGTTGCAAGATTACCATATACAGACCCGATGTACTGGTCCGGGCGAGCTTTGAGGTGTCGAATATATCATATTTGATGAAACTGCAACATATCACTTAACTCAGGTTGCAATATTACCATATACAAACCCGATGTTCTAGTCCGGGCGAGGTTCGAGGTGTCAAATATTTCAGATTGGATGAAACTACAACCTATTACTTAACTCAAGTTGCAAGATTACCATATACACACCCAATGTTCAGGTCCTGGCGAGGTTCGAGGAGTCAAATATATAAGATTGGATGAAACTGCAACCTATAAAACAATAAGTACTTAATCGAGTCTAACAATACATAATATTGAGAACAAAATAGACACATAAATGCGTCTATCAAATACCCCCAAACTTATTATTTGCTAGTCCTCGAGCAAAACTAATAAAAATAAATAAATAAATAAATAAAACCGAGTTAATCACGGGAGGGTTTACCAGAGGTGTGCCCACAAAACCATTACTCCTAATTGGTCACAAGTATCCAAAGATCTATGAGGACATACATATTCTCAACCTATCTCCAAGTAATTAGAATGCCAGAGAAATTAAAGGTGTCAGCTCTAAAGCTGACTGAAGAAAAGGGGAGACACATCCACACGACTGCTAGATAAAGAGATATCCGCTACACAGCTAGATAAACATTGTAAGATGCGTCCGCTGCTTTACAGCTGGATAAGATTAGGAGAGAGATAAAAATGGGAGGGACATCTGCTACACAGCTGGACTAATTACGTGTGATGAGTTAAACCAGTGCTAGAAAGATCTTGTGCCAGATTGAAAGCAGACTAACAAACCAACCAAAATGCATTTTCTTCGACTCTCTCACAGTGCTCAGTAGAAATAACGTCTTCTTCGGTCTTCAACTGTTGATGATAAACTCTCGAACCTCATAGAACCTTGACAATCAACTCTTCTCTTCAATTTCTTGCTTGACTTATAAATTTCTTCTTCCCTATGGCCTTATTGAACAAAAAGAACGTAATGATGTTTCATTTTTTTTTTCATTTTTTCATTCATTTTAAATTCATTTTTTTTTTGATGAACAAAAAATTACAAGACAAAAATTTACATGGCCATGAGAGAAGGACTTTCAAAACTTGGATCTTCGCAACTTGTGATGTCTTGGTATCATGGATTCTAACAACTTATATCATTTGCTCTTATAACTTCAACTTTGATTTTTGAATTATTCTCTTCTATTGTTGCTTCTAAACCTAAAACGTCTTCACTTTCTTCATAGATTTTGATGTCGCTCTGCTTGTTGATGATGATAAGTTTCTACTGAGAGAGAGTCGCAATCCAGTAACTAAGACTACATTGTGAGGTTGCTTTGTCTTTCTGGCATTTCCCTGACCTACTTGCCTTTCCATCATGTATGGTTAGGTCCATCACGGTTACCCTCTAAAAGGAACAAGTTCTCTCCTGAATTTCAAGGATCTCAATGTCTTTTTCTCTAATGTCTCAATAAGTTGTTATCTCTAGCATTCCAATTTCTATCTTTTCGGTGAGAAACAGTATGTAAACTTAGCTAACCGGGTACTATGTGACGCTAGAAGTTTCAAAAATGCGACTAAAATGTTTCTCCCATACCCCCAAACTTAAATCTATCATTGTCCTCAATGTTCTAAAGATAAAATTAAAAGCCTGAACAAGGAGAAACTGTTACCACTTGAAGCAAAAGAGATAAGGAAAGATATTACCGTGTCGCAAGAATATTCGGTTACCTCCCAAGAAGTGCTAAGTTTAAAGTCTTCAGCCAGACATCGGAAGGAATTAGTCACCTCATAGAATCATATAGAAGTAGTCGGAATAACTATGGGTCATCTGGATCAAAAAGTATTACCCACAAGAAGAGGAAACTGCAACAGACCAAAAAGATTCCGAACATACACTTGTTTAATACAACTACATCTAGTTGTGGCTCAGGTTCAGGTTCTATAACTGGGTCTAGATAACAGGTTTTCATCGGTTGGATTTCCTCAAAGCTAAGATCCGGTTCAGGTATTAGAGTCTGGAAAAACTCAACTAAGAACTTATAAGCACATAACAACAACCTGAATAACTGGGGATCCTCTAAGTCAATCAGATTTGACTCACACAGCTGACCACAATGAAAGAGGTGGTCTTCCTTAAGAAAATGTATCGACCCTAATATCCTAAAGTGATTAGGTTTAGTCTCAAAACTTAATAACCGACACATCTTAAAATCAAAAGTTCCCACAATTGGTTGAAAATTTTTTGGTGGGAAAACAAAGTCAATCTTGGTATCATAGCCTGGGTTAACCACATCAACCAGAGGATGGGTTTCTGACAACTAAACTTCTTTCTGGACATCATTAGGTTCGGGAAAACGTGTATGAAGATAATCTTGTAAGATGGTTGAGGCAAAAATGTCAAGTCCTACAGGAGGGTACTTTCTAAGAGTTAAAGCACACGGAGAATGATAACCACCCCCAAACTTAGAGTTTTCTGTGTCTCTAGAAAGACTAGTCACAACTTCCCTAATTTCTAGGTCATCAGATTCCTGGAAATGGTCAATAGATTCTTCTAAGTTGGGTTCATCCTCACTCATTTCTACGAGTTTATCATCTTCTAAGACTAATGTTTCTAAATCGCTAGATTCTAAAATAGTATTCTCATGGTAAACTCTTTCCTCTAAACCATCATCACAATCATATAAAGGATTATCAGAGAAAGGCTCATCAACTAAGGTTTTAATCATAGTTACCTCCTCTGATTCACTGATAGGCACATCAAATAATGGATTATCCAACATACTGCAGGCTAAAGGATCATGAACTACATCGTATAAAACGGTGGTATCTCTAGTCAAATCCACATCCTTTTGAATAGGTGAATAATTATTAAAATTATTTGGATTTGTATTAGAAACAACACTATCATTATAAAGCTCAATCGGAGTAACAAATTCCTGATCACTATGCCTACATATTTCATGTTCTTCATCAATACTATCCTCATCATAATCATCACTATAATAACATGAAAATGATCGAACCTTATCAAAACAAGTAGTGTTACCAATTCTAACCTCGTCATCTTGATTATGTGAATAAAAACTATCCTTATTTTCGAGGGTGGTATTGGGAAAACTACACTGGAAATTAAGACTATCCTGAGCAAGTTTTTCCACAATCCTATTTGTATTCTCAGTAAATTGCTTGAGGGTCTCTTCTAGAGATATCTTAGTTGACCGCTCTACGGACTCTTATAGGAGAAGAATATTATAAGTATCATTCATAAATAACTTCCGTGATGACTCATTGAAACTCTTGAGAGACTCTTCTAGAGAAATAGAAGGATTGTTTTGCTCGTATGACCTGTGGGTATGTGGATAGTAATTGGGCTCAAAATGGTATGGACCATAACCTTCAAAGGTTTCGCGTTCCCAATCACTATTCACACTATGGTCATAAAAAGGATAACGTCTAAGCTGCTCAGTCGGATACTCATTGTATTGGTTATTATAATACCAGTTCGACATCCTAACTGCAAGGGAATTCTAAACAAACACAAACAAGGCTGACTCGACCACAACAAGCCTATTTTATCTAGCAAACAAAAAGCATGATGGCTCCACTTAGATTGTTTTCTAGACCAGCTTCTATTCCTTCGAAAAGGAATTCGTTACAATTTGAGCACACCCTTTTGGAATCAATCCGAGCTAATGTAAGTTGAATCGAGGCGAGGGAAGCTCAGTGGAGTTTTGATACCCAAAGCCTCACCGCTATCACAAGGCGGCGCAGTCACGCATTAAACTCGCAGAAACCATCATGAACTTCAAAGTATGCTCAAAAGAGTAACCAATATTTTTCGAACGACTTTCCTATTAAGCTCGTTACCCTATAGGTCTCGTTCTAGTCAAAATTTTAAGCTTAGGTTCGCGTTTGGTTTCGTTTTCCTAAGGCGGGAAAGAAGGAAACGGTGATGAAATCCGAGTCCTTATCTTAATTTGGCCAGGCCTTTCCCTTTACTAGGAAATTAAAACAACCGTATTCAAATCCTCAGCATATATTCACCTTAAGGCATACAATAAACCCGCTGACAGGGGATTCGCGGGTGTTTCGAAAGCTTACCTCCCGTACCAGATGGGGGAAGAACCGCTGAAGTCGACTCGGGCCACGAATCCTATGTCATGTGCGAACCCGAGGGACCGAGACGATATTGTAATCGTCGTCCTTCCCTACAAACAATTTTATATTTAATGTACCCTTCCTTAGGGTTTAAAATTTTTTTGTCCAAGTCCAAAGTCCAAATAAAGTGCAAAAGAAAAGAAAAAAAAAATAATTACAAAAAACGGAAGGTCTCTAAAAAAATAAATAAAATAAATTCTCTCTCTTTTTTTTTTTAATTTTTCTTTCGCTTTGTTTTTTTTGCTTTGTCTTTTTCCTTCTCTTTTGGCTTTAAGCTTTGATTCCAAGTCTTTAGTATCCAACTTCAAACCTGTAATACAAAGACACACCCAAAGAAACGTAAAAAGAACAAATGAAATAAAAAAAAAACCCTAAAAATTCTACCTAAGCACAAATCCGCGTCGGCGGCGCCAAAATGATTAATGATTTTTTGATTGTGATTGTAGTAAATAGGATTCGTTTCAGACTTGTGAAGGAAATGAAATTTTTAGATTTAATAAAAATATATATACAAAAATGTTAACAATGGGCGAGAGGTACTGGGACTAAGGATTTGGCCGAATTCACTACACAGGGTTCATTCATATATTCTTTGACAATTTAAAACTCAATAAAATTAACATGGACTCTGATTTTGCCAAGATAGATTCTCAAAACATTGATTGTAAGTCCTAAGCATGATGTATCAAAACACCTAGGCTAAGCATACATCATCAAATTAAATAACAACCAATTAATTCAAATCATATTTCAATTTTAGATTAATGCAAAAGTCATAAAAAAGAATAAAATAAATTACCCCAAGGATGAAATTCAGCCTCCTCCGTCGTCCCAGTGTTGGGTTTTAGCTCCTCATGATGAAAACACGCTCAAAATATATTTTTATAGCTCAAATGGTGTTTACAATGGAGAGAAAAGGAGAAAATGGTGTAAAACTGTAATCTGCGACGCCCAAAAAGCGTCACAGAATGAACGATAAAATACAAGTGATGTTGCTGTTTAGACTGCACTGCGACCCACGTCTGTGCGTCTTAGACACTGTTGATAAGCGACTGTCCTTGCGAGTCTGTTCTTCGTGTTCTTGGTGTTCTTCATCATCAGCAGCAGCAGAAACAGAGTTTCATCAACTCTTGATTTCTGCTTCTCTGGACTTCCTCTCGACTCCAAACTCTCGACACCCATTCTCTGTGATACCAGAAATCTATTTATACTCCTTAGCCTCATTTAATCACGCCATAACTCAAGATAATTCTCTCTTTACTCGGCTTAAAGAGAAAATATTTTTTGGATATTTTCTTCCTTTAATTAGCTCTCCACGCGCTGAAATGATGTATAAACACTCCAAACATGATCTTACACGCTGTAGAATTGATTCAACACTCTCCAAACACATGAGTACACGTCTAAAATTGATGATCGTGTGATATTCATTTCTTGAACGTGCTTCCTGATTTCTTGATTGCGATGATTCCAGCCAATTATGATCGATCCTAACACCCAAAATGTCTTCCTCTATCCATATCACAAATACCCATTGAAAATCAGAGGTTTAATCGAACTCTAACCCCTCCAAAAATCGATCGACCCAACTGCCAGTGAGAAGAAATATTTTCCCGCCTTTTTCCAAAATTTGAATTATGAGAAGAAAAGTGTCCTCCCCCTAATCCTGTACGGGTGTCTCTTTAGCAATTGGGGTGGAAATAGTAATTTTGGGGTGAAAATAGTAATTTTGGGGTGAAAATAGTAATTTTTCTGGGTTCCTCCGGTACATTTCTGGGACGCTTTCGGTGCATTTCTGAGGTGCCTCCGGTACATTATCCTGGGGTGTAAAACACTACTTTTCGAGCTCATTTCGCCGCAAAGGCTTATTTCTCTAAAAACATCTACAAAAACACAAAATAACACAATAAGTACTTGATCGAGTCTAACAATACAGAATATTGAGAACAAAATAGACACATAAATGCGTCTATCAACGAGTTTCGAGGTGTCAAATATATCAGATTGGATTAAACTGCAAGTATTACTTAACTCTGGTTGCAAGATTACCATATACAGACCCGATGTTCAGGTCCTGGCGAGGTTCGAGGAGTCAAATATATCAGATTGGATAAAACAACAACCTATCACTTAACTCAGGTTGCAAGATTACCATATACAGACCCGATGTACTGGTCCGGGCGAGCTTTGAGGTGTCGAATATATCATATTTGATGAAACTGCAACATATCACTTAACTCAGGTTGCAATATTACCATATACAAACCCGATGTTCTAGTCCGGGCGAGGTTCGAGGTGTCAAATATTTCAGATTGGATGAAACTACAACCTATTACTTAACTCAAGTTGCAAGATTACCATATACACACCCAATTTTCAGGTCCTGGCGAGGTTCTAGGAGTCAAATATATAAGATTGGATGAAACTGCAACCTATCAATTAACTCAGGTTGCAAGATTACCATATACAGACCCGATGTACTGGTCCGGGCGAGGTTTGAGGTGTCGAATATATTAGATTTGATGAAACTGCAACATATCACTTAACTCAGGTTGCAATATTACCATATACAGACACGATGTTCTGGTCCGGGCGAGGTTCGAGGTGTTAAATATATCATATTGGATGAAACTGCAACCTATCACTTAACTCGGATTGCAAGATTACCATATACAAACCCGATGTTCTAGTCGGGGCGAGGTTCAAGGTATCAAATATATCAGATTGGATGAAACTGCAACCTATCACTTAACTCAGGTTGCAAGATTACCATATACGGACCCGATGTTCTGGTCTGAGCGAGGTTCGAGGTGTCAAGTATATCAGATTGGATGAAACTGTAACCTATCACTTAACTCAAGTTACAAGATTACCATATACAGACCCAATTTTTTGGTCTGGGCGAGGTTCGAGGTGTCAAATATATCAGATTGGATGAAACTGCAACCTATCACATAACTCAAGTTGCAAGATTACCATATAAAGAACATATGTTCTAGTCCCGGCAAGGTTCGAGGTGTCAAATATATCAGATCAGATGAAACTGCAACCTATCAATTAACTCAGGTTGCAAGATTACCATATACAGACCTGATGTTCTGGTCCAAGCGAGGTTCGAGGTGTCAAATATATCAGATTGGATGAAACTGCAACTTATCACTTAACTCAGGTTGCAAGATTACCACATTCATAGCCGATGTTCTAGTCCGGGCGAGGTTCGAGGTATCAAATATATCAGATTGGATGAAACTGCAACCTATCACTTAACTCAGGTTGCAAGATTCCCATATACGAACCCGATGTTCTGGTCCGAGCGAGGTTAGAGGTGTCAAATATATCAGATTGGATAAAACTGTAACCTATCAATTAACTCAGGTTGCAAGATTACCATATATATACCCGATTTTCTGGTCCGGGCGAGGTTCGAGCTGTCAAATATATCAGATTGGATGAAACTGCAACCTATCACATAACTCAAGTTGCAAGATTACCATATACAGACCCAATGTTCTGGTCCCGGCGAGGTTCGAGGTGTCAAATATATCAGATTAGATGAAACTGCAACCTATCACTTAACTCAGGTTGAAAGATTACCATATACATACCCGATGTTCAAGTCAGGGCGAGGTTCGAGGTGTCAAATATATCAGATTGGATGAAACTGCAACCTATCACTTAACTATGGTTGCAAGATTACCATATACAGACCCGATGTTCAGGTCCTGACGAGGTTCGAGGAGTCAGATATATCAGATTGGATGAAACAACAACCTATCACTTAACTCAGGTTGCAAGATTACCATATATAGACCCGATGTACTGGTCCTGGCGAGGTTTGAGGTGTCGAATATATCAGATTTGATGAAACTGCAACATATCACTTAACTCAGGTTGCAAGATTACCATATACAAACCCGATGTTCTGGTCCGGGCGAGGTTCGAGGTGTCAAATATTTCAGATTGGATGAAACTGCAACCTATCACTTAACTCAGGTTGCAAGATTACCATATGCACACCCGATGTTTTGGTCCGAACGAGGTTCGAGGTGTCAAATATATCAAATTGGATGAATTGCAACTTATATATCACTTAACTCAGGTTGCAAAAATACCATATACAGACCCGGTGTTCTGGTCGGGGCGAGGTTCGAGGTGTCAAATATATCAAATTGGATGAAACTGCAACCTATCACTTAACTCAGGTTGCAATATTACCATATACAAACTCGATATTCTGGTTCGGGCAAGGTTCGAGGTGTCAAATATATCAGATTGGATGAAACTGCAACCTATCACTTAACTCAGGTTGCAAGATTACCATATACACACCCGATGTTCTGGTCCGAACGAGGTTCGAGGTGTCAAATATATCAGATTGTATGAAATTGCAACTTATATATCACTTAACTCAGGTTGCAAAAATACCATATACAGATCCGGTGTTCGGGTCGGGGGGAAGTTCGAGGTGTCAAATATATCAAATTGGATAAAACAGCAACCTATAACTTAACTCAGGTTGCAAGATTACCATATACAAACCCGATGTTCTGGTTCGGGCAAGGTTCGAGGTGTCAAATATATCAGATTGGATGAAACGACAACCTATCACTTACCTGAGGTTGCAAGATTACCATATACAGACCCGATGTTCTGTTCCGAGCTAGGTTCGAGGTGTCAAATATATAAGATTGGATGAAACTGGACCCTATCACTTAACTCAGGTTGCAAGATTACCATATACAGACCCGATGTTCTAGTCCGGGCGAGGTTCGAGGTATCAAATATATCAGATTGGCTGAAACTGCAACCTATCACTTAACTCAGGTTGAAAGATTCCCATATACGAACCCGATGTTCTGGTCCGAGCGAGGTTCGAGGTGTCAAATATATCAGATTGGATGAAACTGTAACCTATCAATTAACTCAGGTTGCAAGATTACCATATATAGACCCGATTTTCTGGTCCGGGCGAGGTTCGAGGTGTCAAATATATCAGATTGGATGAAACTGCAACCTATCACATAACTCGAGTTGCAAGATTACCATATACAGACCCAATGTTCTGGTCCCGACGAGGTTCGAGGTGTCAAATATATCAGATTAGATGAAACTGCAACCTATCACTTAACACAGGTTGAAAGATTACCATATACAGACCCGATGTTCAAGTCAGGGCGAGGTTCGAGGTGTCAAATATATCAGATTGGATGAAACTGCAACCTATCACTTAACTCTGGTTGCAAGATTACCATATACAGACCCGATGTTCAGGTCCTGACGAGGTTCGAGGAGTCAGATATATCAGATTGGATGAAACAACAACCTATCACCTAACTCAGGTTGCAAGATTACCATATATAGACCCGATGTACTGGTCCGGGCGAGGTTTGAGGTGTCGAATATATCAGATTTGATGAAACTGCAACATATCACTTAACTCAGGTTGCAAGATTACCATATACAAAACCGATGTTCTGGTCCGGGCGAGGTTCGAGGTGTCAAATATTTCAGATTGGATGAAACTGCAACCTATCACTTAACTCAGGTTGCAAGATTACCATATCCACACCCGATGTTTTGGTCCGAACGAGGTTCGAGGTGTCAAAAATATCAGATTGGATGAAATTGCAACTTATATATCACTTAACTCAGGTTGCAAAAATACCATATACAGACCCGGTGTTCTGGTCGGGGCGAGGTTCGAGGTGTCAAATATATCAAATTGGATGAAACTGCAACCTATCACTTAACTCAGGTTGCAATATTACCATATACAAACCCGATATTCTGGTTCGAGCAAGGTTCGAGGTGTCAAATATATCAGATTGGATGAAACTGCAACCTATCACTTAACTCAGGTTGCAAGATTACCATATACACACCCGATGTTCTAGTCCGAACGAGGTTCGAGGTGTCAAATATATATCAGATTGGATGAAATTACAACTTATATATCACTTAACTCAGGTTGCAAAAATACCATATACAGACCCGGTGTTCGGGTCGGGGCGAAGTTCGAGGTGTCAAATATATCAAATTGGATAAAACTGCAACCTATCACTTAACTCAGGTTGCAAGATTACCATATACAAACCCGATGTTCTGGTTCAGGCAAGGTTCGAGGTGTCAAATATATCAGATTGGATGAAACGGCAACCTATCACTTACCTGAGGTTGCAAGATTACCATATACAGACCCGATGTTTTGTTCCGAGCTAGGTTCGAGGTGTCAAATATATAAGATTGGATGAAACTGGACCCTATCACTTAACTCAGGTTGCAAGATTACCATATACATACCCGATGTTCTGGTCCGAGCGAGGTTCGAGGTATCAAATATATCAGATTGGATGAATCTGCAACCTATCAGTTAACTCAGGTTGCAAGATTATCATATACAGACCCGATGTTCTGGTCCGGGCGAGGTTCGAGGTGTTAGATATATCATATTGGATGAAACTGTAACCTATCACTTAACTCAGTTTGCAAGATTACAACATACAGAGCCGATGTTCTAGTCCGGGCGAGGTTCGAGGTGTCAAATATATCAGATTATATGAAACAACAACCTATCACTTAACTCAGGTTGCAAGATTACCATATACAGACCCGATGTTATGGTCCGGGCGAGGTTTGAGGTGTAAAATATATCAGATTGGATGAAATTGCAACCTATCACTTAACTCAGGTTGCAAAATTACCATATACAGACCCCATGTTCTGGTTCGAGGTGTCAAATATATCAGATTGGATGAAACTACAACCTATCACTTAACTCAGGTTGCAAGATTACCATATACAGACCCGATGTTCTGGTCCGGGCGAGGTTCGAGGTATCAAATACATCAGATTGGATGATAATGCAACATATCACTTAACTCAAGTTGCAATATTACCGTATACAGACCCGAAGTTCTGGTCCGGGCGAGGTTCGAGGTGTCAAATATATCAGATTGGATAAAACTGCAACTTATCATTTAACTAAGGTTAAAGGATTACCATATACAGACCCGATGTTCTGGTCCGAGCGAGGTTCGAGGTGTCAAATATATCATATTGGATGAAACTGCAACCTATCACTTAACTCAGGAAGCAAGATTACCATATACAAACCCGATGTTCTGTTCTGGGCGAGGTTCGAGGTGTCAAATATATCAGATTGGATGAAACTTCAACCTATCACTTAACTCAGGTTGCATGATTTCCATAGACAGACCCGATGTTCTGGTCCGGGCGAGATTCGAAGTGTCAAATATATCAGATTAGATGAAACTGCAACCTATCACTTAACTCAGGTTGAAAGATTACCATATACAGACCCGATGTTCAAGTCAGGGCGAGGTTCGAGGTGTCAAATATGTCAGATTGGATGAAACTGCAACCTATCACATAACTCTGGTTGCAAGATTACCATATACAGACCCGATATTCAGGTCCTGACGAGGTTCGAGGAGTCAGATATATCAGATTGGATGAAACAACAACCAATCACTTAACTCAGGTTGTAAGATTACCATATATAGACCCGATGTACTGGTCCGGGCGAGGTTTGAGGTGTCAGATATATCAGATAGGATGAAACTGCAACTATCACTTAACTCAGGTTGCAAAATTACCATATACACACCCGATGTTCAGGTCCTGGCGAGGTTCGAGGAGTCAAATATATAAGATTGGATGAAACTGCAACCTATCACTTAACTCTGGTTGCAAGATTACCATATACAGACCCGATGTTCAGGTCCTGGCGAGGTTCGAGGAGTCAAATTTATCATATTGGATGAAACAACAACCTATCACTTAACTCAGGTTGCAAGATTACCATATGCACACCCGATGTTTTGGTCCGAACGAGGTTCGAGGTGTCAAATATATCAGATTCGATGAAATTGCAACTTATATATCACTTAACTCAGGTTGCAAAAATACCATATACAGACCCGGTGTTCTGGTCGAGGCGAGGTTCGAGGTGTCAAATATATCAAATTGGATGAAACTGCAACCTATTACTTAACTCAGGTTGCAATATAAACATATACAAACCCGATATTCTGGTTCGGGCAAGGTTCGAGGTGTCAAATATATCAGATTGGATGAAACTGCAACCTATCACTTAACTCAGGTTGCAAGATTACCATATACACACCCGATGTTCTGGTCCGAACGAGGTTCGAAGTGTCAAATATATCAGATTGGATGAAATTCCAACTTATATATCACTTAACTCAGGTTGCAAAAATACCATATACATACCTGGTGTTCGGGTCGGGGCGAAGTTCGAAGTGTCAAATATATCAAATTGGATAAAACTGCAACCTATCACTTAACTCAGGTTGCAAGATTACCATATACAAACCCGATGTTCTGGTTTGGGCAAGGTTCGAGGTGTCAAATATATCATATTGGATGAAACGGCAACCTATCACTTAACTGAGGTTTCAAGATTACCATATAGAGACCCGATGTTCTGTTCCGAGCTAGGTTCGAGGTATCAAATATATAAGATTGGATGAAACTGGACCCTATCACTTAACTCAGTTTGCAAGATTACCATATACAGACCCGATGTTCTGGTCCGAGCGAGGTTCAAGGTATCAAATATATCAGATTGGATAAATCTGCAACTTATCAGTTAACTCAGGTTGAAAAATTACCATATACAGACCCCATGTTCTGGTTCGAGAGAGGTTCGAGGTGTCAAATATATCAGATTGGATGAAACTACAACCTATCACTTAACTCAGGTTGCAAGATTACCATATATACAGACCCGAAGTTCTGGTCCGGGCGAGGTTCGAGGAGTCAAATATATCAGATTGGATAAAACTGCAACTTATCTTTTAACTAAGGTTAAAGGATTACCATATACAGACCCGATGTTCTGGTCCGAGCGAGGTTCGAGGTGTCAAATATATCATATTATATGAAACTGCAACCTATCACTTAACTCAGGTTGCAAGATTACCATATACAAACCCGATGTTCTGTTCTGGGCGAGGTTCGAGGTGTAAAATATATCAGATTGGATGAAACTGCAACCTATCACTTAACTCAGGTTGCAGGATTTCCATAGACAGACCCGATGTTCTGGTCCGGGCGAGATTCGAGGTGTCAAATATATCAGATTGGATGAAATAACAACCTATTACTCAACTCGGATTACAAGATTACCATATACAGACACGATGTTCTGGTCCGGGCGAGGTTCGAGGTGTCAAATATATCAAATTGGATGAAACTGCAACCTATCACGTAACTCGGGTTGCAAGATTACCATATACAGACCTGATGTACTGGTCCGGGCGAGGTTTGAGGTGTCGAATATATCATATTGGATGAAACTGCAACCTATCACTTAACTCAGGTTGCAAGATTACCATATATAGACTCGATGTTCTAGTCCGGGCGAGGTTCGAGGTGTCGAATATATCATATTGGATGAAATTGCAACCTATCACTTAACTCAGGTTGCAAGATTACCATATATAGACTCGATGTTCTAGTCCGGGCGAGGTTCGAGGTGTCAAATATATCAGATTGAATGAAACTGCAACCTATCACTTAACTTAGGTTGCGAGATTACCATATACAAACCCGATTTTCTGGTCTGGGCGAGGTTCGAGGTGTCAAATATATCAGATGGATGTGGAAACTGCAACCTACCACATAACTCAGGTTGCAAGATTACCACATACAGACCGATGCTGGTACGGGCGAGGTTTGAGGTGTCGAATATATCAGATTTTGATGAAACTTGCAACATATCACTTAACTCAGGTTGCAAATTACCATATACAACCCGATGTTCTAGCCTGGCGAGGTTCGAGGTCAATATTTCAGATGGATGAAACTATAACCTATTACTTAACTCGTTGCAGATTTTACCATATACACACCCGATGTTCAGGTCCTGGAGAGGTTCGAGGAGTCAATATTTAAGATTGGATGGAAACTGTAACCTATCACTTAACTCTGGTTGCAAGATTACCATATACAGACCCGATGTTCAGGTCCTGGCGAGGTTCGAGGGAGTCAATTATCAGATTGGATGAAAACAGCAACCTATCACTTAACTCAGGTTGCAAGATTACCATATACAGACCCGATGTACTGGTCCAGGCGAGTTTGAGGTGTCGAATATATCAGATTGATGAAACTGCAACATATCACTTAACTCAGGTTGCAAGATTACCCTATATACAAACCTGATGCTCTAGTCAAGGCGAGGTTCGAGGTGTCAAATATTTCAGATTGGAGGAAACTACAACCTATTACTTAACTCAGGTTGCAAGATTACCAATACACACCCGATGTCAGTCCTGGCGAGGTTCGGGGTCAAATATATAGTTGGATGAAACTGCAACCTATCAATTAACTCAAGTGGCAGATTACCATATACAGACCCGATGTACTGGTCCGGGCGAGGTTTGAGGTGTCGAATATATCAAATTTGATGAAACTGCAACATATCACTTAAACTCAGGTTGCAATATTACCATATACAGACCCGATGTTCTGGTCCGGGCGAGGTTCGAGGTGTTAAATATATCATATTGGATTAAACTGCAACCTATCACTTAACTCGATTGCAAGATTACCATATACAGACCCGATGTTCTAGTCGGGGAGAGTTCGAGGTGTCAAATATATCAGATTGGATGAACTGCAACCTATCACTTAACTCAGGTTGCAAGATTACCATATACAAAACCCGATGTTCTGGTCTGAGCGAGGTTCGAGGTGTCAAGTATATCAGATGATGAAATGTAACCTATCACTTAACTCAGGTTACAAGATTACCATAACAGACCGATTTTCTTGTCTGGACGAGGTTCAAGGTGTCAAATATATCAGATTGGATGAAACCGCAACCTATCACATATCAAGTTGCAAGATTACCAATATAAAGACATATGTTCTAGTCCCGGCGAGGTTCAAGGTGTCAATATATCAGATCAGATGAACTGCAACCTATCAATAACTCAGGTTGCAAGATTACCATAGAGACCCGATGTTCTGGTCGAGCGAGGTTCGAGGTGTCAAATATATCAATTGGATGGAACTTGCAACTATCACTTAACTCAGGTTGCAAGATTACCACATACATAGACGAGTTCTAGTCCAGGCAGGTTCGAGGTATCAAATATATCAGATTGGATGAAACTGCAACCTCATTAATAGGTGCAGATTACATATACGGACCCGATGATGTTCTGGTCCGAGCGAGGTTCGAGGTGTCAAATATATCAGATTGGATGAACAACAACCTATCACTTACTCAGGTTGCAATATTACCATATATAGACCCGATGTACTGGTCCGGGCGAGATTGAGGTGTCGATATATCAGATTGGATGAAACTGAAATATCACTTAATTCAGGTTGCAAGATTACAATACAAACCCGATGTTCTAGTCCGGGCGAGGTTCGAGGTTCAAATATTTCAAATTGGATGAAACTGCAACATATTACTTAACTCAGGTTGGCAAGATTAAATATACACACCCGATGTCTGGTCCGAATGAGGTTCGAGTTGTCAAATATATCAGATGGATGAAATGGAACTATATATCACTTAACTCAGGTTGCAAAAATACCTATACAGACCCGGTATTCTGTCGGGGGGAGGTTCGAGATGTCAAATATATCAAATTGGATAAAACTGCAACCTATCACTTAACTCAGTTGCAAGATTACCATAACAAAAACCCGATGTTCTGGTTCGGGCAAGGGTCGAGGTGTCAAATATATCAGATTGGATGAAACTGCAACTATCACTTAACTCAGGTTGTAAGATTATCATATACACACCCGATATTCTGGTCCGAACGAGGTTCGAGGTGTCAAAAATATATCAATTGGATGCAATTGCCAACTTATATATAACTTAACTCAGGTTGAAAAATACCATATACAGACCCGATGTTCTGTTCGGGGCGAGGTTCGAGGTCTCCAATATATTTCAATTGGATAAAACGGCAACCTATCACTTAACTCAGGTTGCAAGATTATCATATCAAACCGTGTTCTGGTCGGGCAGGTTCGATGGTCAAATATAAGATTGGATGAAACGACAACCTATCACTTAACTGAGGTTGCAAGATTACCATATTACGACCTGATGTTCTGTTCCGAGCTAGGTTCGAGTGTCAAATAGATAAGATGGATGAAAACGGACTTATCACTTAATCAGGTTGCAAGATTACCATATACAGACCCGATGTTCTGGTCCGAGCGAGGTTCGAGGTATCAATATATCAGACTGGATGAATCTGCAACCTATCAGTTAACTCAGGTGCAAGATTTCATATACAGACCCGTGTTCTGGTCCGGGCGAGGTTCGAGTTGTTAGATATCATATTGGATGAAACTGTAACCTATCACTTAACTCAAGTGCAAGATTACCACTACAGAGCCGATGTTCTAGTCCGTGCGAGGTTCGGGGTGTCAAATATATCATATTAGATGAACACAAAACCTATCACTTAACTCAGGTGCAAGATTACCTACCGACCCGATGTTATGGTCCCGGTGAGGTTCGAGGTGTCAAATATATCCAGATGGATGAATTGCAACCTATCACTTAACTCAGTTGCAATATTACCATATACATACCCCATGTTTGGTTTCGAGAGAGGTTCGAAGGTGCAATATATCATATTATATGAAAACTGCAACCTATCACTTAACTCAGGTTGCAAGATTACCATATACAACCCGATGTTCTGTTCTGGGCGAGGTTCGAGGGTAAAATATATCAGAGTGGATGAAACTGCAACCTATCACTTAACTCAGTTGCAGGATTCCATGCAGACCCGATGTTCTGGTCCGGGCGAGATTCGAGGTGTCAATATATCAGATGGATGAATAACAACCTATTACCACTCGGATTACAAGATTACCATATAAGACACGATGTTCTGGTCCGGGCGAGGTTCGAGGTGTCAAATATATCAATATTGGATAAACTGCAACCTATACGTAACTCGGGTTGCAAGATTACCATATACTACCTGATGTACTGGTCCGGGCGGGAGGTTTGAGGTGTCGAATATATCATATTGGATGAAACTGCAACCTATCACTTAACTCAGGTTGCAAGATTACCATATATACTCGATGTCTGTCCGGGCGAGGTTCGAGGTGTCGAATATATCATATTGGATGAAACTGCAACCTATCACTTAACTCAGGTTGCAAGATTACCATATATAGACTCGATGTTCTAGTCCGGGCGAGGTTCGAGGTGTCAAATATATCAGATTGATGAAACTGCAACCTATCACTTAACTTAGGTTGCAGATTACCATATACAACCCGATTTTAGTCTGGTCTGCGAGGTTCGATGTCAAATTATCAGATTGGATGAAACTGCAACCTATCACTAACTCGGTTGCAGATTACCATACAGACCCGATTTCTGGTACGGGCGAGGTTTGAGGTGTCGAATATATCAGATTTGATGAAACTGCAACATATCACTTAACTCAGGTTGCAAGATTACCATATACAAACCCGATGTTCTAGTCCTGGCGAGGTTCGAGGTCAAATATTTCAGATTGGATGAAACTATAACCTATTACTTAACTCAGGTTGCAAGATTACCATATACACACCCGATGTTCAGGTCCTGGAGAGGTTCGAGGAGTCAAATATTTAAGATTGGATGAAACTGTAACCTATCACTTAACTCTGGTTGCAAGATTACCATATACAGACCCGATGTTCAGGTCCTGGCGAGGTTCGAGGAGTCAAATTTATCAGATTGGATGAAACAGCAACCTATCACTTAACTCAGGTTGCAAGATTACCATATACAGACCCATGTACTGGTCCAGGCGAGGTTTGAGGTGTCGAATATATCAGATTTGATGAAACTGCAACATATCACTTAACTCAGGTTGCAAGATTACCATATACAAACCTGATGTTCTAGTCCAGGCGAGGTTCGAGGTGTCAAATATTTCAGATTGGATGAAACTACAACCTATTACTTAACTCAGGTTGCAAGATTACCATATACACACCCGATGTTCAGGTCCTGGCGAGGTTCGAGGAGTCAAATATATAAGATTGGATGAAACTGCAACCTATCAATTAACTCAGGTTGCAAGATTACCATATACAGACCCGATGTACTGGTCCGGGCGAGGTTTGAGGTGTCGAATATATCAAATTTGATGAAACTGCAACATATCACTTAACTCAGGTTGCAATATTACCATATACAGACCCGATGTTCTGGTCCGGGCGAGGTTCGAGGTGTTAAATATATCATATTGGATTAAACTGCAACCTATCACTTAACTCGGATTGCAAGATTACCATATACAGACCCGATGTTCTAGTCGGGGAGAGGTTCGAGGTGTCAAATATATCAGATTGGATGAAACTGCAACCTATCACTTAACTCAGGTTGCAAGATTACCATATACAAACCCGATGTTCTGGTCTGAGCGAGGTTCGAGGTGTCAAGTATATCAGATTGGATGAAACTGTAACCTATCACTTAACTCAGGTTACAAGATTACCATATACAGACCCGATTTTCTTGTCTGGACGAGGTTCAAGGTGTCAAATATATCAGATTGGATGAAACCGCAACCTATCACATAACTCAAGTTGCAAGATTACCATATAAAGAACATATGTTCTAGTCCCGGCGAGGTTCAAGGTGTCAAATATATCAGATCAGATGAAACTGCAACCTATCAATTAACTCAGGTTGCAAGATTACCATATACAGACCCGATGTTCTGGTCCGAGCGAGGTTCGAGGTGTCAAATATATCAGATTGGATGGAACTGCAACTTATCACTTAACTCAGGTTGCAAGATTACCACATACATAGCCGATGTTCTAGTCCAGGCGAGGTTCGAGGTATCAAATATATCAGATTGGATGAAACTGCAACCTATCACTTAACTCAGGTTGCAAGATTACCATATACGGACCCGATGTTCTGGTCCGAGCGAGGTTCGAGGTGTCAAATATATCAGATTGGATGAAACAACAACCTATCACTTAACTCAGGTTGCAAGATTACCATATATAGACCCGATGTACTGGTCCGGGCGAGATTTGAGGTGTCGAATATATCAGATTGGATGAAACTGCAACATATCACTTAATTCAGGTTGCAAGATTACCATATACAAACCCGATGTTCTAGTCCGGGCGAGGTTCGAGGTGTCAAATATTTCAAATTGGATGAAACTGCAACCTATTACTTAACTCAGGTTGCAAGATTAAAATATACACACCCGATGTTCTGGTCCGAATGAGGTTCGAGTTGTCAAATATATCAGATTGGATGAAATGGAACTTATATATCACTTAACTCAGGTTGCAAAAATACCATATACAGACCCGGTATTCTGGTCGGGGGGAGGTTCGAGATGTCAAATATATCAAATTGGATAAAACTGCAACCTATCACTGAACTCAGGTTGCAAGATTACCATATACAAACCCGATGTTCTGGTTCGGGCAAGGTTCGAGGTGTCAAATATATCAGATTGGATGAAACTGCAACTTATCACTTAACTCAGGTTGCAAGATTATCATATACACACCCGATATTCTGGTCCGAACGAGGTTCGAGGTGTCAAAAATATATCAGATTGGATGAAATTGCAACTTATATATAACTTAACTCAGGTTGCAAAAATACCATATACAGACCCGATGTTCTGTTCGGGGCGAGGTTCGAGGTCTCAAATATATCAAATTGGATAAAACTGCAACCTATCACTTAACTCAGGTTGCAAGATTATCATATACAAACCCGATGTTCTGGTTCGGGCAAGGTTCGATGTGTCAAATATATAAGATTGGATGAAACGACAACCTATCACTTAACTGAGGTTGCAAGATTACCATATACAGACATGATGTTCTGTTCCGAGCTAGGTTCGAGGTGTCAAATATATAAGATTGGATGAAACTGGACCTTATCACTTAACTCAGGTTGCAAGATTACCATATACAGACCCGATGTTCTGGTTCGAGAGAGGTTCGAGGTGTCAAATATATCATATTATATGAAACTGCAACCTATCACTTAACTCAGGTTGCAAGATTACCATATACAAACCCGATGTTCTGTTCTGGGCGAGGTTCGAGGTGTAAAATATATCAGATTGGATGAAACTGCAACCTATCACTTAACTCAGGTTGCAGGATTTCCATAGACAGACCCGATGTTCTGGTCCGGGCGAGATTCGAGGTGTCAAATATATCAGATTGGATGAAATAACAACCTATTACTCAACTCGGATTACAAGATTACCATATACAGACACGATGTTCTGGTCCGGGCGAGGTTCGAGGTGTCAAATATATCAAATTGGATGAAACTGCAACCTATCACGTAACTCGGGTTGCAAGATTACCATATACATACCCCATGTTCTGGTTCGAGAGAGGTTCGAGGTGTCAAATATATCATATTGGATGAAACTGCAACCTATCACTTAACTCAGGTTGCAAGATTACCATATATAGACTCGATGTTCTAGTCCGGGCGAGGTTCGAGGTGTCGAATATATCATATTGGATGAAACTGCAACCTATCACTTAACTCAGGTTGCAAGATTACCATATATAGACTCGATGTTCTAGTCCGGGCGAGGTTCGAGGTGTCAAATATATCAGATTGAATGAAACTGCAACCTATCACTTAACTTAGGTTGCGAGATTACCATATACAAACCCGATTTTCTGGTCTGGGCGAGGTTCGAGGTGTCAAATATTTCAGATTGGATGAAACTGCAACCTATCACATAACTCAGGTTGTAAGATTACCACATACAGACCCGATGTTCTGGTACGGGCGAGGTTTGAGGTGTCGAATATATCAGATTTGATGAAACTTCAACATATCACTTAACTCAGGTTGCAAGATTACCATATACAAACCCGATGTTCTAGTCCTGGCGAGGTTCGAGGTGTCAAATATATCATATTGGATGAAACAACAACCTATCAATTAACTCGGGTTACAAGATTACCATATACAGACCCGATGTTCTAGTCCGGGCGAGGTTCGAGGAGTCAAATATTTAAGATTGGATGAAACTGTAACCTATCACTTAACTCTGGTTGCAAGATTACCATATACAGACCCGATGTTCAGGTCCTGGCGAGGTTCGAGGAGTCAAATTTATCAGATTGGATGAAACAGCAACCTATCACTTAACTCAGGTTGTAAGATTACCATATACAGACTCGATGTTCTAGTCCGGGCGAGGTTCGAGGTGTCAATTATATCAGATTGGATGAAACTGCAACCTATCACTTAACTTAGGTTGCGAGATTACCATATATAAACCCGATGTTCTGGTCCGGGGCGAGGTTCGAGGCATCAAATATATCAGATTGGATGAAACTACAACCTATCACTTAACTCAGGTTGCAAGATTACCATATACAGACCCGATGTTCTAGTCCGAGCTGAAAAAGCGGGGGTTTAACAACACCATCCAATATTTCGCTTAGAAATCTGGATGGACAAACTCGAATATACTTTTAAGAGAATCAACAAGACTCAATCAATTAAAAGTATATCAACGAGTTTATATCTCTCTCTTGATTTGATTTACTCAAGCAAGAACTGCGAGTTCTAATCAAATACAAGGAATAACTTGGATGGTACCAAAGACCACTATCCAAGGATAATGAAAATCAACAACCAAAGGTTGGATTACTCTAATTGATGATCTAACGCACAACCTGTATTGTTTCAATTATAAAGATAAATAATATAATGCGGAAAATGAAATAACACAGACACCAGAAATTTTGTTAACGAGGAAACCACAAATTCAGAAAAACCCTGGGACCTAGTCCAGATTGAACACACACTGTATGAAGCCGTTACAGACACTAGCCTACTCCAAGCTAACTTCGGACTGGACTGTAGTTGAACCCCAATAAATCTTCCACTGATCCAAGGTAAAGTTATGCTCCTACGCCTCTGATCCCAGCAGGATACTGTGCACATGATTCCCTTAGCAGATCTCACCCACAACTAAGAGTTGCTACGATCCAAAATCGCAGGCTTTGACATTAAACAAATCTGTCTCACACAGACAAGTCTATCAAAGGATCAATCTGTCTCCCACAGATAAACCTTTAAGGTTTTGTTTCGTCTTTTGATAATAATTAAGGTGAACAGGAACCAATTCATAATCCGGTCTCATATTCCCGAAGAACAACCAAGAGTTATCAATCACCTCACAATAATATTAATCGTATGGTAGCAAAACAAGATGTTACGGAATCACAAACGATGAGACGAAGATGTTTGTGACTACTTTTGATATCTTGCCTATCGGAGATATCAATCTCAAGCCAATTAATATGATTGTACTCGTACGATTGAAGATGCAAGATCAGATCACACAACTACGATAAAAGTAGTATCGGTCTGGCTTCACAATCCCAATGAAGTTTTTAAGTCGTTAACCTGGTTTTAGAAGAAGAAAACCAAAGGTTACAGTAGAATCGACTCTAGTATGAAAAATAGTATCACACGTAAGGTGTGGGGATCAGTTTTGCACAATACTAGATGTATCCTTTGTATAGTCTTTCAAATCAGGGTTTGCAATCAATGTTAGCTTAGTAACAAAGCATTCAATATTCACCGTTAGATGAAAACCTGATTTAGATCCAAGCTAATATTTCTCAACCGTTAGATCGAACACTTAGCTTGTTATACACACTTGACAATGCACGCTTCTAGGTTTGTTAACCGTACCCAAACGTATGCACTTGTTGGTTCAATAATAGTTAACCAAAAGGTTAGCCATATGAGTATCTCATATCAACCATATTCTTCTTCACCATAACTAGTTCAAATGATTTCAAATAAACTAGTTAGAGAGTTGTTCAATTGCAAGGAAATCTTATGTACTACACAAGACACAATTGAAGCAAAGATGATTTGATTCACTTGAATCGGTTCATGAACTTTTATAGTCACGGTTTGCAAACTGCATTCCTTAGTCTTTTAAAGTTTAAGTTCAGAAATCATCTTCAGATATATAACCTTCTTAAGTTCGCAGACTAGGTTCGCAGACTTAAGCAACCGGGCAGAGTTTACAAACTCCAGCAGAAAATCTCGGTAAAAGACCGTCCGCCGGTTCGCGGACTGGTACTCACGCAACTAGTTTGTCAACTCCAGCAGAATTTCTCGGGATGAGAAGTTCGGCAGTTCGCGGACTTGGCAACAAGCCATTCTTCCAGTTTCTCTTGATCAATAAAGTTCGCAAACTTTGGTTCAAGGAATAGGACTTATACATAAATATGTTTCCACAACAATGCTTATGTCCATCATTGGTTATGTAATCTAAACTCTCATTTCAATCATTGAAACATTATTAGAGGACGTTATATAGTTGCTACACTATTTCTCGTCAAAGAAATTTTCAAGATGATTGAGACATATCATGACTTTCGTCACTAGGTAAAGATAAACTTGATCGAAACGAAAAGCTTACCAACACATATTTCGAGATATAGATAGGCGAGGTATACTCGGCTCGAAATACCAAATGTGTATAATCGAAGTATGTATATATAGCATACGACTTCTTGTCTCAAAGAGTAGGAGATAGAGTAGATATACTTTTGAGTGACAAATAAGTTCAAGTCTTCACATACCTTTTTGTCGAGAAGTTCCACCGGTTCCTTGAGTAGTTCTCCTGCTTGTATGATGAATCGTCATGAAGTCCTTGAGCTTAACTACACTTTCTATCCTAGTCCGAGACTTAGCTATAATAGACTAGAAATCAAGACTTATAGTTTTGATCACTAACATTGACAAACATGCTTGAGATAGCAACGCATGCGAGGTTGACCGAGAAATGCTCTAACAATCTCCCCCTTTGTCAATTTTAGCGAAAAACTATCAATACATATGGAATACAAAAAAGATAAAGAAACTTTAGTAGCTCCTATTCCACATGTCTAATCTTCAACATTCCTCGAAATCTTAGTCACTTCCAAGAACTTCAATGATCCCAAAGGTTGTAAGTTTAATATAACCGTTGTTGAAGATCCGTAGCTATAACAATGAGAAAGCATCGTTCTCGATCATTGTTATACAGTGTCATAGTATTATTACACAGTGTCAAAGTTCAATTGTATCACAACTTTAACAATAATACTATGGTGATATGTATCACTCCCCCTTAGTCAATACTCCATCTCACATGGAAACCACTCTCCCTTACATAATGATCCGAAAACCATATGTATTCGTAGTGTGAACTACATATTAATTCTCTCCCTTTTTGTCAATAAAATTGGCAAAAGTACAAGAACGGGATCTTAATGAAATTTCCGAAAGAGACGCTTCATAGACTAAAAGAAGAATACATACCAACTAATTCAGATGCAATCATAAAGACGAAACTAAATGCATTCATCAAGGAGTTTAAAGATACAAGATAACCCCTCTAATATTCCACAGCCACACACCCCTCAAGATATGACCATCAAGCACAAGTTCAGAAGAACTCTCCCCCATTTGATGTCATTCCCGAAAGAACAACAAGAGCGACCTTAATTTCAAAAGAAAAGAAGGATTTTATTGGACACCAAAAACCATGAGAATGATTTTCTATATCCAAGAAACTCAATCAAATTAATCACAAGTAAACCCATGATTAATTTAATCGGAATACGCAATCGAATTAAACACAAAAGGTGATCAATTCAATTGATTATGCTACATAAGAGAACTTATGGAGACACGGAAATACTCAACTAGATTAATTACAAGAGAACCCATAATTAATCTAATTGGAATACAAAACCAAACTAATTACAAAAGTAATCAATTTAATTGTTATTTGTTTTGCTCGACATAAGAAAACTTACGGAGCAATAACTAAATAACCAAACAAGATGATTAATTTAGTTCAATATGCTCGACATAACATATCTTACGGAACACCAACTAAGCTAATAAATCAACTTGGTTGTTTAGTGCTCAACATAAGATGCATTATGGAGCCTCACAGTAATACATAAAGATATGGATCAGGGATGATCAATACTGCGGAATACACAAGGATTCATTCTATCTTCAATCACTATTTGCATAACGATATTAATTGACATAATCCTTGAAAAAAAAAGATTTTAACCTATCTTCCATCAAATGTTTGACAATATAGGCTTAACTTTTGTATTTGTCAAAAGTCTATTCATTCTTTTACCAGTACGTGAATACCGATCACAAACGACTTTACTTTTGACAGAGTATGGGACAAACATAGTTCACGGACGTAAACACCAATATCCCACAACATATTGCAATATAACAAATCACAAGGATTAATACTGCAAAAACATCATCCTCCAAATATTTTTAGAATTTAAACCAAATAAACCTAAAAAAAGAATAAGAAGATGAAACATAATAGCTATGTGTAGTCACAATTATTGCTATTCAAGCACTAGTTATTCTTCCAACTAAATCAAAAAGAAGACATACTAGGAAACAAGAACACAAATTACTCATCTTCTTCTACATGGGAGATACCCCAAGATGCTTAAATTGTGTTCAATTCTTCCTTGAGCTCGGGAAACTTTGTTGCAACCAATGGCAATTGTTATTGAACACACTTCACTCTTGACTCGACCTTACACACACCCTTGTGAATTTTTTGAAGAAGACTCAAAGAGGTAGGGTCACAATCGTTAAGTGAAGTATCTCTTTGCCTTTCGCATACATTCTCCCTTATGCGCCTGAAGGTACACGGACGAACCGGTTTGGGAACTCCGAGAGAGTTTCCAATCGAATCAAGACCACGATCACGGATAATTTTTCCAACCAAGCAGGGATAGCCTAAAATCTTTATGGATGAAGTCATCGACGCCATTTGATAAATGATAAAACCACATATGTCGAGACTTTGAGCACCTGAATCAAGGAAATAGACTAATTCTGCAAACTCATGACTCCACCAAGAGTTTTTAATTGTGGAGGGACAAAGATTAGGGATACCAAGTTTTCCAAATGCCGTCAACGGGATACTAAGATCATTAGTAGGAAATTTTCCTTGATTCCAAGTCACCTTCTTGCCGCAAACCCCAAGAGAGATTTCATCACAAGATGGACGTTCTTCCCTTGGTCTTGGAAGACGCACGTTTCCCAACGGAGTGTTGGTAATCCTTGAAATTAATTCTCTATCGACAAGAAATCTTTCTCTATTTACCATGGATTTGAATCCCATTTTATCAAAATCAACATCATGAATGTTGGCATAGAAAATTCTTGTGATAGAATCAAAACCTTGACCAAGACCATCAAAGATGTTTCCAAGCTTGAATTTTTTGAAGCAAGCTAAATCCTCTTCATACCCACTAGAAAGGTCCAATTTCTTTTCTAGGATAAAACCTTTAGATGAAATCCTTTCAAAAATTCTAGCACAAGAATCATTCACAAACCTAATCCTAAGAGAATTTTGGTCACAAGGAAAATCCATGCTAGAGGAATTTGAGCTTTGGAGATTCTTGAGCTCTTAGAATTCATCATGATATCTAAGAAATTTAAGGGAACAAGAGGAATTTACTTACTTGAAGTGAACCTTGAACTCCCTTTCTTTCAGTTTCTCCAAGGAGGCTTCAATGGAGGAAAACACAAAAACCCTAGAGGTTCACGTATGCAGACTGTTTGATAAGATTAAGACATCCAAGAATTTCTTTTATATACCCTACATGGGCTTTGACCCGTGTACGAACCGTGACCCATTTGAGGAGTATGATTTTTTTTAAAGGTACAGACAACAAAAGAAAAAGTACCTACTGAAAAGCTCTTATCACAAACACATAAGAAAAAAGAGATTAAAACAAAAATCAACCTGTTACTTGCCCCATTTCAAGTTATATACAAATGGGGTAGAGGCAATCCTGAAATCAGGTGTTGGAAACTGCATATAATTTTCCATGCAATTTTTCTGGTTGATATTTGTACCCAGAGTCAGGAGTATAATCGTAATGATAATACTTAGAGTCGTGTGGGTTCTTTTTCTTATGAAAAAGAGATGACCTTTTCTAACAAATGGTTCCTCAGCCTAATTCATACGAATCCTTTTCATCGGCTTCACATGAATCGGTGTTGAGAACAGTTTGTGCATCATTAGAAAATGATTTGACAGGCACAAAACTCTTGTCAGAACAATTCAAATTCTCTATGGAAGTAAGCTTTTCTAAGAATTGCAAAACACTTTCAAACACTCTAAACAACTCCTTTTCAATGGAAATTTTAAGGTAGTATTCCTCAAAGAGATTAAGAGTGATTCTTGTGAGAGTCCATACCCTTGAGCGTTGACCATGTTTTCTTCGACAATTATTTTTATTCTTTTCCTTAGATCGTTTCTTCACATATAGATTTTCTGACATGCTAGATGGTATAGGATTATCACGTGCTTCCATAGGAATGAAGTGTGAAAATCTCTGAACTAATTTTAAGGAACTCTGGTGTGCGTTACAGATGCTACGAGCAAGCCTCCCAAAAAGATTTCCCATAGGAATAGACTTTTGAGGATCAAAAAAACACAAACTTATAAGGTTTGAGGTGTTTGCCTGCTCTGATACCAATTGAAAAAGCGGGGGTCTAACAACACCACCCAATATTTCTCTTAGAAATCTGTATGGACAAACTCGAATATACTTTTAAGAGAATCAACAAGACTCAATCAATTAAAAGTATATCAAAAAGTTTATATATATCTCTTGATTTGATTTACTCGAGCAAGAACTGCGAGTTCTAATCAAATACAAGGAAACTTGGATGGTACCAAAGACCAGTATCCAAGGATCAATCAATGACAATCAACAATCAAAGGTTGGATTACTCTAATTGATGATTTAACGCACAACATGTTTATTTCAATTATAAAGATAAACAATATAATGCGGAAAATGAAATTACACAGACACCAGAAATTTTGTTAACGAGGAAACCGCAAATGCAGAAAAACCCCGGGACCTAGTCCAGATTGAACACACACTGTATTAAGCCGCTACAGACACTATCCTACTCCAAGCTAACTTCGGACTGGACTGTAGTTGAACCCCCAATAAATCTCCCACTGATCCAAGGTACAGTTATGCTCCTACGCCTCTGATCCCAGCAGGATACTGCACACTTGATTCCCGTATTTGATCTCACCCACAACTAAGAGTTGTTACGATCCAAAATCGCAGGCTTTGACAATAAACAAATCTGTCTCACACACAAGTGTATCAAAGGATCAATATGTCTCCCACAGATAAACCCTAAAGGTTTTGTTCCGTCTTTCGATAATAATCAAGGTGAACAGGAACCAATTGATAATACGGTCTTATATTCCCGAAGAACATCCTAGAGTTATCAATCACCTAACTACAATCTTAATCGTATGGTAGCGAAACAAGATGTTGAGGAATCACAAACGATGAGACGAACATGTTTGTGATTACTTTTTATTGCTTACCTATCGAAGATATCAATCTCAAGCCAATCAATATGATTGTACTCGTACGATAGAAGATGCAAGATCAGATCACACAACTACGATAAAAGTAGTATCGGTCTGGCTTCACAATCCCAATGAAGTTTTTAAGTCGTTAACCTGGTTTTAGAAGAAGAAAACCAGAGGTTAAAGTAGAATCGACTCTAGTATGCAAAATAGTATCACACGTAAGGTGTGGGGATTAATTTTGCATAATAATAGATGTATCCTTTATATAGTCTTTCAAATCAGGGTTTGCAATCAATGTTAGCTTAGTAACAAAGCATTCAATATTCACCGTTAGATGAAAACCTGATTTAGATTCAAGCTAATATTTCTCAACCGTTAGATCGAAAACTTAGCTTGTTACACATACTTGACAATGCACGCTTCTAGGTTTGTTAACCGTACCCAAACGTATGCACTTGTTGGTTCAATAATAATTAACCAAAAGGTTAGCCATGTGAGCATCTTATATCAACTATATTCTTCTTCACCATAACTAGTTCAAATGACTTCAAATAAACTAGTTAGAGAGTTGTTCAATTGCAAGGAAATCTTATGTACTACACAAGACAAAATTGAAGCAAAGATGATTTGATTCACTTGATTTGGTCCATAAACATTTATAGCCACGGTTTGCAAACTGCATTCCTTAGTCTTTTTAAGTTTAAGTTCAGAAATCATCTTAAGATATATAACCTTCTTAAGTTCGCAGACTAGGTTCGCGGATTTAAGCAACCGGGCAGAGTTTACAAACTCCAGTAGAAAATCTCGGCAAAAGACCTTCCGTCAAGTCGCAGACTGGTTTCGCAGACTGGTACTCACGCAACTATTTTGTAAACTCCAGCAGAGTTTCTCGGGATGAGAAGTTCGGCAGTTCGCGGACTGAGTTCGTGGACTTGGCAACAAGCCATTCTTTCGGTTTCTCTTGATCAACAAAGTTCGCAAACTTTGACTCAAGAAATAGGACATATACATAAATATGTTTCCACAACAATGCTTATGTCCATCATTGGTTATGTAATCTAAACTCTCATTTCAATCATTAAAACATTCTTAGAGGACGTTATATAGTTATTACACCATTTCTCGTCAAAGCAATTTTCAAGATGATTGAAACATATCATGACTTTCGTCACTAGGTAAAGATAAACTTGATCGAAGTGAAAAGCTTACCAACACATATTTCAAGATATAGATAAGAGAGGTATACTCGGCTCCAAATACCAAATGTGTATAATCCAAGTCTATATATATAGCATATGATTTCTTGTCTGGGAGATAGAGTAGATAGACTTTTGAGTGACAGATAAGTTCAAGTCTTCACATACCTTTTTGACAAACATGCTTGAGATAGCAACGCATGCGAGGTTGACCGAGCAATTCTCTAACACGAGCGAGCTTCGAGGTGTCAAATATATCAGATTGGATAAAACTTCAACCTATCACTTAACTCAGGTTGCAAGATTACCATATACAGACCCGATGTTCTGGTCCAGGCAAGGTTCGAGATGTCAAATATATCAAATTGGATGAAACTACAACCTATCACTTAATACAGGTTGCAAGATTACCATATACAGACTTTATGTTCTGGTCCGAGCGAGGTTCGAGGTGTCAAATATATATCAGATTGGATGAAACTGCAACCTATCACTTAACCCAGGTTGCAAGATTACCATATACAGACCCGATGTTCTGGTTCGGGAGAGGTTCGAGGTGTCAAATATATCAGATTTGATGAAACTGCAACCTATCACTTAACTCAGGTTGCAATATTACCATATACAGACCCGATGTTCTGGTCTAACCGAAGTTCGAGGTGTCAAATATATCAGATTGGATGAAACTGCAACCTATCCCTTAACTGAGGTTGCAAGATTACCATATACAGACCCGATGTTCTGGTCCGGGCGAGGTTCGAGGTGTCAAATATATCAGATTGGATGAAACTACAACCTATCACTTAACTCAGGTTACAAGATTACCATATACAGACCCGATCTTCTGGTCCGGGCAAGGTTCGAGGTGTCAAATATATCAGATTGGATGAAACTGTAACCTATCACTTAACTCAGGTTGCAAGATTACCATATACAGACCTGATGTTCTGGTCCGAGCGAGGTTCGAGGTGTCAAATATATCAGATTGGATGAAACTGCAACCTATCACTTAACTCAGGTTGCAATATTACCATATACAGACCCGATGTTACGGTCCGGGCGAGGTTCGAGGTGTCAAATATATCAGATTGGATGAAACTACAACCTATTACTTAACTCAGGTTGCAATATTACCATATACAGACCCGATGTTCTGGTCTGGACGAGGTTCGAGGTGTCAAATATATCATATTGGATGAAATTGCAACCTATCACTTAACTCAAGTTGCAAGATTACCATATACATACCCGATGTTATGGTCCGGGCGAGGTTCGAGGTGTCAAATATATCAGATTGGATGAAACTGCAACCTATCACTTAACTCAGGTTGCAATATTAACATATACAGACCCGATGTTCTGGTCCGGGCGAGGTTCAAGGTGTCAAATATATCAGATTGGATGAAATTGCAACCTATCACTTAACTCAGGTTGCAAGATTACCATATACAGACCCGATGTTCTGGTCTGGGCGAGGTTCGAGATGTCAACTATATCAGATTGGATAAAACTGCAACCTATCACTTAACTCAGGTTGCAAGATTACTATATACAGACAAAATTTTCCGGCGACGGTGATTCAAATTTTCCGGCGGAGGCAAATTTTCCTACGACTGTGATTCAATTTTTCTTGCGACGGTGAAAGAAAATTTTCCGGCGACGGTTAAAGCAAATTTTCCTGATACCCAGTAAATGATCAAAGTTAAAGCATATTTCCATGCGACGGCAAAATTGACCAAATTACCCTCGTCGGCAGCAAATTTCAGCCGAGTGTGAAAATGAACAAATTACCTTTCATAGGCGTTTTTTACTCTTCATAGCAGGGGTACCGTTATAAATTTCCCATTCAAGTTTTCAACCACAAAACCGTTTGAATTTAGACCTAAATATTGGCGGTTATTATTGTCAGGTGATATTACCGATTAAAGCTTTCTCTTGGTAATAGGCGTGACCCTACAAGAATTTAGATTTTATTTCTGTTACCAGCTGTTGTGTTTTTTAGGTTAGACTAGTTTATAAGGGGGAAACCAAAGGGTCAGAGAGCAAATAATTTCAGAGAGAAAATCTATAGAGGGAGATAACTGTTCTCTGAATTTTTTCCCAAACCAAATCAATCAAAATGGATGGTGATGATGATCGACGCAGACGAAAGGATAAAGCCCCCATGACTGAAGAGCAATTGAAAGAGTGGGAAGAGAGGCAAATACAAGAAAGGTTATCCGCCACTACACAGATGATTGGGCAGATGACCAAGGATGATCTCCAGAAAGTACAAAAGAGAGTAAGTGATTTGTTGAGTGATATTGAACTCGATACTCTCTAGCATGATATGCATGCTGCGGTAAATGAAGAACAAGAGAAATTGGTATAGATTTCTCCAAAGAAACTGGTAGATATTATTCCAAAGAAGCGTCTCCGTGATCCCTTCAAAGATGAAGCAGAGAAGGAAAAGTACTATGCAGTGTGGGAGAAAAGGATTAGATTGGCGGAAATGGCGGAGATCAAGGCGGCAGAGGCAAAACAATATGGGCGCCCAATAGTGATGCAAGTGCTACCGAAGATGAAATGCCAGTTGTTGTTGTTCATAGTGTCATTAATATCTCCAATACATACTGTTACTCATCTGACCTAGATGAGTCACTTGCGTTTTTCCGCGAAGATGAGAATCTTGGGATTAATGATGAAATTTTGGCCCGAAAGACCGATTCCGGAGTGGAGTCATGTGAAGATGAAGATGAATATGATGACCTGGAATATGTACAACAGGATTAGTCTGATGAGGAGGAAGAGTCTGATGAAGAGGAAGAGTCTGATTCCGAGTGATCGGGTATAACGAGTAAGCCTTATCGAAGGGAAAATGGTAAGTCACTGAATCATGATTTCTTTTTTGGTCATGGAAATGAAGTCTGAAAATGCAGGAGATAATACCGGGGAAAGTTGTGTTTTTTTTGTTTTGCTTTTTTCATTTGTTTTTGGTACTTGGATTATTTGTGTGTAACTGGATATTATGAACATGATAGTGTTGCTGTCAAATGTTGCTCAACACTGACTAAATAGAAAGGTTGTAACTTTATGAAATGCAATATGATGAAGTCAGTTTATTTATATTGTCCGAAGATTGTGTGTCGATAATGTTGGAGATGCAGGTTGTAATCTAGAAAGTAAAACTACAATGCAAAGAACTAGAACATGTACAAGACTAAACTGTAATGAAAAAAAATGTATAATGAAAACAATTCACTTTAGTGTTTCTTAATAGTTTCCCTACATCTTTGAATTGCAGCATGTTTGAAATTCATATACACACATAGTCTTAATCTACAATATGGCGAAGGGTCAAATTACGGACATCTATATATGTTTGATCTTTATATCTTCTGTCAATACATGACTAACAAAAATTTTCTTATGTTGGTTGCGTCATATTCGACTTGCACATAATTGACACAAATCCTACTTACCATATACAACCCACACACCTAATTCTATAATCTGACAATGAACACAAATCACAAAGATTCCTGAGATGCTGATTCTCAAAACAAAATACAAGTTTTATTCGCCAATGCTGACATTATACAACCAAATACTATGTCTGAGTCTAAGATCATTTGTCAACTGACATATAAAACCACTTGGTGGAGGCATAAAGCACGCAATTGAGATGTTCATAATCACCAAAAGATTCTCAAAACAGGATACAACTCACAGCAACATAAAAATAAACCTAAAATCTGAAACATATAGATGTTCATACTTCATAATCACCATCATAAATAGCACCATTAAAAATCAAGAGTGTGTAACCTCCAATTTGTAAAATCATTAAACCCCCAAATGAATGAATGAGAAATACCTTAGATGAAGATGATCAATATTTGCATTTCCAAAATTATGAATTACTATCAATACTTCTATGAGAATCGATTAAGCTAAAATCCAGGCTTGAATCGATGTTTCATAGAAGAATCGATTGATTCATTTTTGTTGACGAAGTTTTCGGCAGCTGAATCTACAAGAAACCCCCAAATGAATGAATGAGAAATACCTTGGATTATGAATCAGTGTCAATACTTCTATGAAAGATCGATTAAACTTAAATCTAGGGTTACATCGAAGTTTCACAGAAGAATTGATTGACTCATTCATTGTTGTTGCTGAAGTTTTTTGCAGCTCAAATCAATGTGATTAGATGAACTGATAACCAGGGTATTGAGATATCAGATATGGCATGATGCCTGAGCCAAACCATGTTGCAGTTCAAGATATGACCCATCTATACACAAGTGTGCTGATTTTATTTTGCTTGACCTATTTTGTTTGACCTAATTTGTTTGACATTAGTTGTTGGTCAGGACTCAGTGACCAGGATATTGAGATATGGCATGATGCCTGAGCCAAACCATGCTGCAGTTCAAGATATGGCCCATCTATACACAAGTGTGCTGATTTTATTTTGCTTGACCTATTTTGTTTGACCTAATTTGTTTGACATTAGTTGTTGGTCAGGACTCAGTGACCAGGATATTGAGATATGGCATGATGCCTGAGCCAAACCATGCTGCAGTTCAAGATATGGCCCATCAATACACAACTTCATTTAATATTTAGGAAGATAATAAATATATAAATTTAATACAAGTCCATCAAATGTCAAAAACGGTAGTATGGCACAGTGGTTCGCTTTAGTTTTAGTATGTTTGAGGTCGGAGGTTCGAAACTCTCTAGACCTTTTTATTTTTATTTAAAATTTAGGCATTATGTGGCAGAATACTGATTTTATTTTGCTTGACCTATTTTGTTTTTGGTCAGGACTCAGGGACCATGGTATTGAGATATGGCATGATGCCTGAACCAAACCATGCTGCAGTTCAAGATATGGCCCATCTGTTAACTAATTAACAAATCAAATAATTATGCCAAATATACACAAGTGTGCTGATTTTATTTGGATTATTGACCGATTATGTTTGACCATTTTTTGTTCACCTAACAAATCTCATCAATGTTAAGCCATTTCAGGTGTGAACACTGCCATTATAGATGCAGTACACCAGCGCCACATCATGTCTCTCAACAGGTGCTGGCTCTTCAGTATCTACCAAAAAATCAAATATGATAATTAGTGTTTGGTTGAACTGTCTATCAACCCCTTAATGGCAGTTTTATTAGATATTGAGAATCGGAAGAGTCTGCAATTGGGCTAATGGGGGTGTGCCAAATTAGTGGGGGGCGTACCAGCCCCAAGGCAAAACCAGTTTTCTCTTATATGATTTTGGAACCCACCCCCCACTAATTTGGTACACTCCCATTAGAAATGTTGGCGTGCATGAGTTATTATGATGGGTTTAGGACTTGTTGCGCATGCCTTTGAATAGGCGTGAATTGCTATGGGACTAGACGTTCCACCGAATGCCTTAAATGACTATTCATGTCATCTTCTCTACAAAAAGAAATTAAACAGAGAATTTCCAAAATATACAAAAATCATCCTAAATTAGGCAAGGGAAACAATGCTAACGGAGATAATCAGCCTTCTGCACCTTTTAAGTTCGCCAAGACTCTGTGTACTAGAGAGTTGGAGAATTTGAGGGATTTTCTGCAGCAAGAGATTGACAAGAGAAATCGTCTGATTGAGTACGAAAGAGTTCGTCGGGAAAATGCTCCACTTTATGAACTATGGAAGAGGAAGAGAATTGCAAGAGATGTGAGGAAAGCTAGAGAAAGAGAGGAGAGATATGAGGGGATAAGATTTGTTTGGAGAAATTCCCGCAGTGCAACCGAAAGTGATTCTGAAGAGAAAGAGGATGATTTTGAGAGAAATGATGATTATGAGAGAAATTCTGAGATAGAGAAACAAAGGAGAAAGAGATAAAAGAAGATTGAGGATGCAAGGTATGAAAGGTTCTTAGCAGAAAAAGCAATCCCTGGGATTTTTGCAAGAACCATGAATGAGAGATTGAATGTTGATTCTGATAGAGAAACGATTTATGGTCTTGATGAGAATGGTGAACCAGTTGAGGTTGGAGATTTGGAGGAAGAGAATGAAGATGATGAAGGAAGTGAAGATGTAGGTGATGGAGATTATGGAAGTGCAACTGAAACAGGCAGTCAGTATAGCAATGATTACAGTGATGATGAGATGGGCATCGACGACGACGACGACGACGATAGCAGTCAGAGAGCAATGAGAACAACGGTGATGATTCTGAATAATCATCCCTGGAACATCAACAAGATCTCGATGGGAAAGCTTCGATTTTTTGAAATCGTACTAAGTGATTCTTCGTGAAAATTCAAAGAAATCTTGAAGGTGTTTGCTGATCATTTTGCTCATATTACTGATTTTCCTCATATTGTTGAAGCTGCTGACAGAATAGGTATTGGTTTTCTTGTGGTTATGTTGCTATTCGGATGTTTTTAAATAGATGGGCTTTTTTTGATACTGTTATGCAGATGGTAACTGCTAACAGTTTTAAGGTGTTAAGGTGTTAACAGTTTTAAGGTTTAATGGTTTTAAGGTGTTTGCAGAGGGTAATAGTTTTAGTTTGTTTGTAATCAAGGTGTGTGTTTGCACGGGGATAACAGTCTAGTTTTTCCTGGTATGAATAGTTAACCTCTCAGATGTTTGAGGGAATTACAGACTAGGGTTTTGGGTCATGTTTTGATGTGGATCTTGTGAATGGGTTTGATTATAATGGATCTACTTAGAAATTGGGGTCTGATTAGTAATAGTGATGGTATTTTTAAATCTGGTTAATGAAATTGCAATTTCGGTTTCTTTTTGTGTTGATTTGAATATAGTGGGTTACATTTGGTATGCTGGAGATGTCTTTGTGATTTCTAATGAAAGGAACAATGGTATGTTAAACTGTGGTATGTTGAAATATATTATATGATCTATTAATTTACTAAAGCATTATCTGAATTCTATCAAGAACTAGAATCTTAGTACAAGGTAAGGGAACATATTACAAATCCTAATTCTCGCCGCTTTTCATCTAAAGTGCAGAAACTGCTTCTCAAAACATACTAAAATCTTGATTCACTAATGGTAACAATATCCTACACCCAAACATTATAACTGAGTATAATTTTATCAACAAAAGGTATAACAAGTTGTAGATCATCTGTCAAAGTTGTAATAACTTGACTCAAGATTGAGTCTTGTGAAACCTACATGATTCCACTGACCCACAAAAGTACTTGGTGCTGGTGGAGGCATATACACATCTAATTCTAATCTACAATGTATTATGACCACTGACCTAAGAAACTACTTTGGAAATGAATTCATAAAGAACTAGAATCTGACAAGGCAAAGGGAACAAATTATGAACAATAGCTTCTCTTTGGTTTTCATATAAATTGTTGAAACTGGTTGGGATCCTCATTAGAGCTATTGCTTCAATACACAATTGATTTATTCACCCATTTACAAACAAATGGAGATATCCTATAAACAAATTGTGACATCCTACAAACAAGTAAAATACTATGTCTGACTCAGTATAATTATCAACTAAACCTACAAAGTACACTGAGATATTCTTAAAACATAATACAATGTACTACAACATCCACAATTGCATATACAAATCTTCTTAATCACACTCAACAAACACAAAAATCATAAACCTAAAATCTACAATCACATATAAATTTAAAAGATATACATGTTCATAATCACCATCAGAAATTGCATCATTCAAATTCAAAACCAATAGTTTCTAACCTCCAATTTGTAAAATTATTAAACCCCCAAATGTTGAAAAATAATGATTCAGATAAAAACTAATAAAGGAAATACCTTAGATGATGATGACCCAGATTTGCATTTCCAAGATTGTGAATCAGTGTCAAAACTTCTATGAGAGATCGATTCAACTTAAATTTAGGGTTACATCGATGATTCACAGAAAAATTGACTGATTCATGTTGTTAATGAAGTTCTCTGCAGCTAAGACGTTAAGTTTGTCTTTGATGATGCTTGTTTAGAGGCTTTTGAGAAGCTTAAGAATTTACTCACTACCGCCCCCATAGTCCAGGCACCCAACTGGAACCTACCCTTTGAGATCATGTGTGATGCTTCAGATTATGCTATTGGTGTTGTACTAAGTCAGCGAGAAAATAAGTTACTTCATGTGATTTACTATTCTAGCAAAACTCTTAATGATGCCCAGTTGAGCTATACCACTACAGAGAAGGAACTATTAACTATTTTGTTTGCCTTAGACAAGTTTAGATCCTACCTCTTAGGTTCTAAGGTCATAATCTTTACTGATCATGCTGCTTTGAAGTATCTTATTTCCTAGAAGGATACTAAAACTAGATTGATAGATGGATCCTACTGTTGCAGGAATATTCCTTAGACATTAGAGATAAAAAATGTGCAGAAAATGTAGTAGCAGACCACTTGTTTAGGCTTGTTGTGGATACCCTTTAGGGATAGTTTTCCTGTTAGGGATAGTTTTCCTAATGAACAAATGTTCTTTGTTACCCAAGCACCTTGATATGCGAATATAGTGAATTATCTTGTTACTGTTCGAATGCCCCAACATTGGGGTAAACAAGATCGTTCTAGGTTTTTAGCCGAGGTGAAGCACTTCTTTTGGGATGATCCTTATTTGTTTAAGTATTGTCCAGACCAGATTATTAGGAGATGTATACCTGAGAGTAACCAGTCCAGTATTATTTCCTTTTGTCATAATCATGCTTGTGGGGGTCACTTCAGTGCTAAGAAGACTGCTGCTAAGATATTGCAATGTGGATTCTATTGGCCTTCGTTGTTTAAAGATTCTCATAGTCGCTGTGTTACTTGTGAGCGTTTCCAGAAGTTAGGAACCATTTCTCGTAGGAACATGATTCCCTTGAACCCTATTTTAGTTGTTGAGGTCTTTGATGTGTGGGGTAATGACTTTATATGTCCTTTTCCTAATTCTTTTGGTAACCTTTACATCCTTGTCCCTGTAGACTATGTATCTAAGTGGATTGAGGCAGTAGCGTGTAAAACCAATGACCATAGGGTTGTGATTGAGTTCTTGAAAAATAATATACTTACACGTTTTAGTACACCGCGAGCTATAATTAGTGATGGAGGGTCGCACTTTTGTAATGGACCTTTTAGGATTTTGATGAAGAAATATGGTATTACACATAAGGTAACTACCCCGTATCATCCACAGACTAGTGGTCAAGTAGAGGTTTCCAATAGGGTGAAAAAACGTATATTAGAGAAAACAGTTAATCCTAATCGGAAAGACTGGTCGTCTAGGCTTACTGATGCCTTATGGGCTTACCGTACCGCGTTTAAGACCCCCATTGGAATGTCGCCTTATCGGCTTGTGTATGGAAAGGCATGTCATTTACCTGTTGAGTTAGAATATAGAGCTTACTAGGCTGTTAAGCAGCTAAATTTTTCACTTGACAAGGAAGGAGCCCATAGGAAACTCCATCTCAGTGAGTTGGAAGAGATTCGTATAGATGCTTACGATAGTGCGAAGGAGTATAAGAACAAAACGAAACTTGTGGATGATAGAAATATTTTAAGGAAGTCATTTTCTCCAGGTCAAAAAGTTTTTCTATATGATACCCGCTTGCATCTTTTCCCTGGGAAGTTACGTTCTCGGTGGACGGGTCCTTTTATTGTTCGCACTGTCTTTCCTCATGGAGCTGTTGATATCGAGACACCAGATGGTATTAGTTCTTCGAATTTAACGGTCAGAGATTGAAACCCTTTTTACATACCTTTCCTACAGGTGATGTTGAGGAGGTCCCTCTGGAGGACCCTGTTTACCCTTGATTGACATCGAGGCGATTGTATGTTGTATATTAGTTTTTGATTTCTCTCTTCACCCAGGTACTATCTTTCCGACTTCTCTCTTTACTGATTCCTCATGTTACTTTGCTTTTTGGTATTGCTCTTTCATTAGAAACATTGAGGACAATGTTAGATTTAAGTTTGGGGGTGGGGAAGAAACTTTTTGTTAGCTTTTAGTTGCAATAAATAAACTCCAGAGGCTAGAAATTTATGCTTATTAAGGTTGGAACTAACCAATCTAAGTGGATGGGAGCATCTTGGTTGTAGGAGTTGAAGAACCAATCTGATTATATGGAAACATCTAAAGAGTCTATTCATAAAAGCACAGAGCTCAGGTGTTAGAATTAAAAAAAAAAAACATGGTAGTTTCGCCATAACTCGTTGAATCCTAATCCCTTCTGTTTTTATTTCTTAAGTGATTTGGTGGGGCACACGACTCAAGTTATTACCGTTGCTAGGTGAAATAGAGTGACTGAGATACAAAAAAAAAAAAAAAATCGAGACCAGACCATCAGACCAACCGAAATAAATTCAATAAAGTCGACCACTGGTGCCCTTGTATATGCCAGTTGTGTTGACCTAGAGTTAGGTTTATCGACCACTGGTGCCCTTGTATATGCCAGTTATGTTGATATTAGTCAGACCGGTATCTCAGTCCATTAGGATAGGTTCATCTTGGCAGAGGCCTTCAGACAGATATGGGAAACACCGTTCACTTTAAACATATATTTTTTCTCTTTATCCATCTTCTTAATCTTTCCATGTGATTGGTAGACTCCGGTTATGATGTCCAAAAACTATCTGAGTAGAGCTCTGTCACTTATATATGAATTTTAGTATGCTGAGTGCAAACTCGTGTACAACAATTGGAATTTCGCATCAGGGTACTTCCTCCTATAGTCAATGTTTGTATGCCAACCAAGTAGATTCTTTAGTGCCTTCCAAGGTTCTGCGTAGATAGCTAGGTTCTGGAGTAACGGTTTTGTGGGTACACCTCTGGTAAACCCTCCGGAGACAACACTCCGCCGCTAGGGCCACCTAGCAGTTTAACGGCTTGCTGCATATGCTAAGTACAGTCATTTTATTTTTTAGATTAGTTTTGCTCGAGGACTAGCAAATAATAAGTTTGGGGGTATTTGATAGACACATTTTTGTGTCTGAATTGTCCTCAGTATCTGTATTCCTAGTGTTTGATTTTGTACTTATTATGGTGTTTTTATGTTTGTGTAGGTGTTTTTGGAGAAATACACTTGTGTGAAAAAAGTTGCTCAAAAAGTGCTATTTGGACCCCCGAAGAAAAGCACTAAAGGCACCCTCATTTTGGATAAGGGGTACCCCAGGACACCCCCAAAGGCAGCTGATATAGGCACCCCTACTCTGGATAGGGGGCAACCATTTCTTCCCCACAGTTTGAACATTTTTGGCGGAAAATAATGGCCAGCGAAGAACAAATTTCTGGTTCGAGATTTGGGATGATTTTGCGAGACTCAATGGCTGGGTCTGCAGGGGAAGACTTGATTGGGATTATCAGGCTTGGTAAAGGCCTTTGGTTCGGTTGAATTTGGTTAGATAAACCGAGAGAAGGAAACATAGTGCCAAGGGTTATAGTCAGTCCATTCCAAGTTCAATGTGTGTGATCGAGAGATTTTATTATGCCTGCTCCATGTTATACCACTTCTGGATGATGACTCAACGTGTTGGGTGTCTTATGTCACGAGAAAACAACATGTGGAGTTAAATCTGGGAAGAAAATATTCCCGAGAATATTTTTCTTCAAAGCCGAGTAATGGAAGATTATATGCAGTTATGATGGGAGATTTTGGCGCAGTGAGGTTATATAAGTCGTTGAGGGTCAGTAGAGGGGGTGACAGAGAGTTTGGGAGAGTTTTGGAGAAGAAATAGGCGATAATTAGAACCACCGGAAATATTTTTCTGCTACTGCTCATCTGAAGAACACGAAGAACAGACCATCCAAGACAGTCGTTTTTCAACAGTGAAAACGACACACAAGCGTGGGTCGTAGAGCTACAGAATCAGCGACAGTACTGTTCTATCGTTCTTTCAGTTTATAGCAAATAAAACTGTTACAACCTCGGTTTTATCATTGTTTCTCCCATTTCATCTTTTTAAACACCGTTTGAGCAATAAAAATGAATTTTGAGCGTGTTTCCATGATGATGAGCTAATTCTCGCGCAACCAAGGCAATGGATGAAGTTATCTATGCATGAATGATTTGTAACAATTTTATTTTCTCTAATTTACAATTTATAATTCATTCAATCACCGCTTTTGCGGAGTTCTAAATGTTCACATAATTTTCTTAATTACTTGTGATTCAATTTGATAGATTATACTTTGTTTAATCGATTGATAGTCTATTCTTAGGAAATACAATTAATATTTAGGAATATGTTTGATTATGTGTGAATTAAGAAATAAAGGATTTAAAGGATAGTTAGAGTTTTGAAACATATTTGGTATCGTTCATTCATGTGTAATAGTGGAAACTAGTTTCTTGGTTACTTTCAATATCTTGAAATCAATTTTGCAATAAATTTTCTATTTTTAAGTTTTATAAGTCTAAAATCTTTTGCTTTCACAAGTCTCGACGAACTTATTACTACAACTCAATTGAAAATCACATCAGTATGGAGGCTGGTGACGATGTACATGTGATGTCTTGTCTTTTCCATGGTTCTCCAAAAGGCGTTCCAAATCTTCCCGAGTAATGAAATTTGATGATTCCTTCGCTGATGTATCGTTTGCATCTTTGCGGACTTCGCTGTCATCCACTGTATGAATTGGAACTACTTCCGGATCAGCATCAGAGGATGTTTCCTTTTCTTTTCCTTTTCCTTTTCCTTGAGTCTTATCTGACATCTTGTCAGTGAGAGTCTTGAGATAATTGAATAGCTTCTTCTGTGTTGCAGCCATGTCAGTTTGATTCTTTGCAAGAGTTTCTTGCACCTTGATGAGATCATCCATGGTAGGTGGTGGATTCCACCTGACTTCCTCAGGGTGTCGGCCGAACAGGGGATGACCTTCCATGTTAGCGTGAGAAGGAATAACATTACCACCGTCAGTGTTAGAGGCCGGAATGGTTTTCGGGATATTCTCATTTTTATTGTTGCTAGTGCCAGCGTCGTTTGTGTTGGAACCTGTAACTAACCCAGACCTAAGACCAGCCATCTTTGTGAATTGTGAGATTGCAACCGAGAGAATGATCTCCCACTATGGTCGCCAATCTGTAGATGGGGAAAAACGATTTGCTGGTTTTTACGGAATTGAGGAGATGACCGTGTGGAGACTCCTTGAATCGAGCAAATGCTCAACCTCACACAGATGCACTTCAAGAAGGTAGTGCTTTAAGTTCGAGAGATCAATCTGTAGGGCTCCGGACTAAACTAAAACAATGGTCGTTCCAGAGTCAATTCGGTCACAAGAGAGGATGGGCTGATCTGTAGGAGGAAAGCTGAGAAACGTGTGAGATAAATGGAGATCGAGATTTTAGGTGTGTTGTGTATTCTGCGTAAGAAATTTATGAATGATTGAACTTACTCAGTTGAGAGTGATTGCTCAGACGATGAGTTCGTGTAGACGAAAGATTGTCTGTATGAACTTGTCGAGAAAATCTTGTCTGTTTCAATTAGGATTCAGAGACTTTCATATTGCTGAATTGAAAACACCATGATCCCATGAAGTGTGACAGTTGCGGGAGTCAAAGAGTGGGGAAGTGGAAAATCGTGTTGAAACCAGTTGCTCATCGTGCGGAGACTTGGTTAACTTTCCACCCACTACTTTGCTAACTCCTCCAACTGATTGCACGACTTGCTCACATTTTCATCGCGTGTATGAACACACGTGCTTTAGACCACCAGACCAAAACCCTAGTTAATATCCCCCCATGTGACATGATTGACATCTCGTGAACGTGGAGTCTGCAAGACAGACGTGTATTTAGTTAGTCAGTTGCTGACTTTATGGGACAATGAGTCCTTGTATTGCTGAGTTGAATATAATTTGCAAATGTTCTAAGACTCATGAATTGAACATGTCTGCTGAAACAAAAAAATATCATTGTCGAATAAATGTTGATAACCTGAGCAAACTGTGCTCGTTGAATATTGATAGTTGAACCAATATTCCTTAGTCTGAGGAAATATTGCTAGTCTAAGCAAATGTTGCTCATCTGATGAATTATTGAATATTGATAGTTGAACCATATTTTTAACGTGAACAAATATTGTTCGTTAGAGCGAATATTGCTCGTTTGAGCAAATGCTGCTCGCATGAGCGAATGTTGCTCGTTTAATGAATTATTGAATATTGACAGTTGAACCAATATTCTTTGGTGTGAGCAAATGTTGCTCATCTGAGCAAATGCTGCTCGTTTGAGGAATCATTGGTAACAGGACCAAGATAAATATTAATTTAAAATACTGGCAGTTGAGCCGAGTATAATTAATTACGGTGTTGATCATGGGATCAACATAAAAATATTAGCGTTTGAATTTGGAATTATGAACCTTGGATTCAAAACCCTAATTATGATCAACTGCTGAATTGATGATTTATTGAAAACCATTCATGAAATGAATAAAGGACCGACTACATGGGATGATGAATCGACCATGTAGATCCCAGATGCTCAAGTGAGAAAAATACCCAAGTCTCTGGAAGACCCGTTGGTGAAAAGATGATTAAATGCTGGTTTAATCATTTATTAAAATAGTGCTCGTGTGAGCATCGGGTAGTAGAACCTGATTATGGAGAGATGAGGAACCGACCAAGAGGTCATAAAACTAGCCCTTGGTGGTCGTGGGACCAGCTGGTGGTCGTTCGATTAAACTCCAAGTTGTTTGAGAAGAGGTTGGACCCAATATGAGCAATTGAGAAAATTAGGTCAAAATTATTAAAACACGTGGGACCGACACTTTTCAAGCCTTAGGTCCGCCCTTGGTCGGTCAAGGAGACATGCCCGTGTCACCATAATGTCTGTGTCTCAGTCCTGAGAGTTTCGATATTTTCTGATGCGCGTTTAAGCAACATTTTGAGAAAATATGAAGAAATCAAGGAATTTTGCTGAAACTAGGAAAACTTCATGAGATGAACGAGCAAATAATAAAATAATGAAGGAATCATGAAGTGTGGGACCGGCTATGGCCAAGGCATGGCCGGCCGGCCAAAGAGCCCGGTCTCAAGGCAGTTTTCCTAATTTATAATATTTTCATGATTTTAGAGAAATATCATAAAATCCAAGAGTTTGTTGAAACCAAGGAATTTGTTGAGATCAAGGAGTTTCCATGAGATAAGGGAAACATAAAAAATAATAATAATAAAATAAGGGACGTGTGGGACCGGTTAGGGCCCGGTCCCACGAGTTTCCCTAATTTTATATTATTTTTATGACTTGAGGGAGATTTCATGAATTCAAGGAGTTTGCTGAAACTAGGGAGTTTCCTTGAAGTGAATGAGTTTCCATGAGATGAGGGAAACTAATAATATTAAAATAATAAAACAAGGGCATGTGGGACCGTCCACGGCTAGGGCATGGCCGGCCGGCCAATGAGCCCGAGTCCCGTGCGTTTTCTCCCTAATTTTACATAATTTTCATGAATTTAGGGAAATATCATGAAATCAGGAAATTTTCATGGGATGAGGGAAATAATAAAATAATAAGGAGTCATGAGGTGTGGGACCAGCCATGGCTAAGGCATGGCCGGTCGGCTAGTGGGCTTGGTCCAGCAACACCTTTCCTAAATTTTATTATTTCTTTGATAAAAGGGATTTTCATGAGATCAGGGAAAATAATAAAAATATGATAAAATATAAAATTGGACGCGGGACTGGCCACGACACGACCGGCCGGCCGGTGGGCCCAGTCCCTCAGCGCCTCGATTAATATTTTATTATTTATTATTTTCTTCTTATTTTGAATAATTTCATCATTCCTTCGTGTTTTGGAATGCTCGTTTGTGCATTCCGGTGCTCGTTTGTGCATTATTGCTGAGTACACTTGCACCATTTTGGTCGGGGCTTACTCGAGAGCTGCTCAGATGCCCACACATTGAATATTTATCACTAACCCGTAGAATTCTGCTGGGAAGAACCACAAGTTGAAGTGAAGAAATATTACGAAGAATCGTAGAATATTGTTGAATATTCAGTTAACGATTAGAGATAATTAATCGATGGATCTATACTAGCAGGCATGCTGTCTAGGAGCATTAATTATCTGAGAATTGAGAAACATGAGCATGTTGAAACGTCATATTTCCTTTATATAGTCAGGGAAAACCTTGTTACATCCTGAAGACGTTATTGCTCTATACTAGGAGGCATGTTGTGTAGGAGCCGTCCAATCTTTCGATTCTATATAGAAATAAAAACTGATATTACTCAGTATTCATGAGATGTGCCGTTGCCTCAGTTAAGAGACTACACATCTACATACACTCTGAGAGACAGCCTTCTCAGTCAGAGATTTTATGGCATGAGCTTTCATGCTTCAATGATAGACATGAGCCTCAATACTCATCTGATTGCCTGATCAGGAGCATTATAATTATGGTTTTACGATTTTAACCCTTGTCGAAAATCCACCATCTACACTTTGGTTCAAGGAATAAGGACTTACACACGTATGTGTTACCACATAATGTTTATATCTTTCCAAGGTTATATATTCTAAACTCTCATTTCAATCGTTGAAACATTCTTAGAGGACGTTATATAGTTGTTGTTCACAAGCTATTTTTCATCAAAGTGATTTTCAAATAATTGAAACTAATATGACTTTAATCACTAGTAAAGATGAACTTGGCCAAAGCGAAAGCTTACCAACACATATTTCGAGAAATATATAAGCGAGATAGACTCGGCTCGAAATAGCAAATGTGTATAGTCAAAGTCTATATAGCAATACGACTTTTGTCTCAGGATAGGAGATAGAGTGGATAAAATTTTGAGTGATAGATAATTTCAAGTCTCCACATAACTTTTAGTCGATGAAGTTCCACCAGTTCCTTGAGTAGTTCTTCGTCTTTGTATGATGATCGCCATGGAGTCTTGAGCTCAACTACACTTTCTATCCTAGTATGAGACTTATCTATAAGTAGACTAGAAATGAAGACTTATAGTTTTGATCACTAACATTGACAAACATGTTTGAGATAGCAACACATGCGAGTTCGACCGAGCAGTGCTCTAACAATCTCCCCCTTTGTCAATTTTAATGACAAACTATCAATACATATGGAATACAAAATAAATAAATAAACTTTTGTAGCTTCTCTTCCACATGTATGATCTCCTTGGTTCTTCAACATTACTCGAAATCTTCGTCACTTCCAAGTACTCCAATGATTCAAAAGGTTGTAAGTTTATTATCATCGTTGTTGAAAATCCATAGCTATAACAATGAGAAAACAAGAATTCTCAATCATTGTTACACAGTGTCGTAGTATTATTACACAACATCAAAGTTCAATTGTATCACAACTTCGACAACAATACTATGGTGATATGTATCACTCCCCCTTAGTCAATACTCCATCTCACATGGAAACCACTCCCCCTTACATAATGATCCGAAAAACCATATGTATTTGTAGTGTGAACTATACATTAATTCTCCCCCTTTTTGTCAATAAAATTGGCAAAGGTACGAAAACTAGTGGGATCCTAATGAAATTTCCATAGAGACATTTCATGACCAAAAGAAAGCACATATCAACTTTTTAGATGCAATCATATAGCCGAAGCTAGATGCTTTCATCAAGGAGTTTATAAAGATACAAGATAACCCCTATAATATTCCACAGCCTCACTCCCCACAAATATTTGGCAATTAAGCAAAAGTTCAATTAAGAACTCTCCCCCCTAATATGTCATTCCCGAAAGAACAACAAGAGCGACCTTATTTTCACAAGAAAAGAAATATTTCCTTGGACATAAAAAATTGCATACGAATATGAATTTGAATCCAAAAATACTCAACTAAATTAACCACAAGAAAACCCATGATTAATTTAATCAGAAATGCTCAACATAAGAGAACTTACGGAGTCGGACAGTATATACATAAAAAAATATGGATCAGGGAAGATCAATACTGCAGAATAGACAAGGATTCATCCTATTTTCCATCACTATTTTCACAATGACATACAATAGACATAATCCTCGTAAACAAAAGTTTTATCATTTCTTCCATCAAAATATGACATAAAAGGCTTTAACTTTTGTAATGTCAAAAGTTCATTCATTCTTTTAACAACACATGCATATCGACATATGAACGACTTAACTTTTGACAAGGTATGGGACAATTATAGTTCACGGACGCAAGCACACATATCCCATAACAAATTGAAATATATAAAACCATAAAGATTAATACTGCAAAAATCATCTTCCAAACAATTTTTAGAATTTAAACAAATAAACCTAAAAAATGAAGATGAAAACGTTGTGTAATCACAATAATGGCTATTCCAAAAACTAGTTATTCTTCCTAAAACATAAGAAATAAAATTCTCATAAGAAGATTTACTAGACAAATAAAATCGACAAGCTAACAAATACAACAAGATTTACTCATCATCTTCATCATCGGAAACAATCCAAGAGGCTTGAATCATGTTCATATCTTCCTTAATCTCGGGAAACTTAGTTGCAACCAACAAAAATTGTTCTTGCACGCATTTGACTCTTGAATTGACCTTACACACACCCTTGTGAATTTTTTGAAGAATACTCGGTAGGATTACAAGAGCTGTCAATGGAACCATCTCTTTGTCTTTTGCGCACATTCTCCCTTATACGTTTGAAGGTACATGGACGAACAGTTTTGGGAGCTCCAAGGGAATTTCCAATTGGATCAAACCTACGTTCACGAAAAATTTGACTAGTCAATCAATGGAAACCTAACTTCTTGTTGGGTGAAGTCATCGAAGTCATTTGAAAAATGATGAAACCACAAATATCGAGACTTGGAGTACCCAATTCAAGGAAATAGACCAATTCCGCAAACTCGCGACTCCACCGAGAATTCTCAATTGTGGTGGGACAAAGATTAGAGATACCGAGTTTTCCGAAATCCATCAAGGCAACACTGAGAACATTAGTAGGAAACTTTCCTTCATTCCAAGTAACCTTCTTACCACAAAGACCATGAGAGATGTCTTCATACGATGGTCATTCATCACTTGGCCTAGGTAAACGAACATTACCCAAAGGAATTTTGGTAATCTTCGAAATCAATTATCTATTAACAAGAAACCTTTCTATATTTATCATGGTTTTGAATTCCATTGTTTCGAGATCAACATCATGAATGTTGGCATAGAAAATTCTTGTGAGAGTATCAATCCTTGACCAAGACCATCAAAGATGTTTCCAAGATTGAATTTTTCAAAGCAAACTAAATCCTCCTTATGTCCACTAGATAAATCCAATTTCTTTTCTAAAATAAAACTCTTAGATGAAATCCTTTCAAAAGCATTAGCACAAGAAGCATTGACAAACCTAATCCTAAGAGAATTTTGGTCTAAAGGAAGATTCATGCTAGAAGAACCCAAACTTTTTGATATTCTTTTTGAAGCCTTGAAATTCATCATGAGATCTAGAAATTAGAAGAGAAGACAAAAAGAAATTACTTACTTGGAATGAAATTTGATCACCCCTTCTTATTATTTTTCTCCAAGAAAGATTTAATGGAGGAATTTCATGAACCCTAGAAAGTTCACGTACGCGGACTTATTCTTTATATGCTCACTAATGGGCTTGGATCCATTTATGAACCGCGATCCACAAAGGGAGTGTGGGATTTTCTTTGATGTTCACAAATCAAGGTTGTGCATGTCGTGAAAAATACAATTTGTGAGAGGAGACATATGCAGTAGAAATATCATTAGAATATCCTAGAAGGACACAATCATATGTTCAACCCAACTGTACACAAATCAAACCATTTCTTGCCCCATCTCAAGAATGGGGTAGAGCCAGACTTGTTACCAAGAGGAAGGATGTGCAGAGAGATCTTGATGCACAATTCCTGGTTGATATTTGTGAACAATACCAGTGATATAATCATAGTAATGATGATAATCAGGGTTACTAGAGCTTTCTAACTTCCTTTTCATTTGACCGGAAAGAAGATTTTTCCGACAACTTGAAACTGGAAAATGAGAAGCCGTTTTATTGGATCTATTTGTTTTGACTGCAGGTTTAGTTCGTACACCATGATTGCATGGTTTTACATGTACCGAAATTTTATCGGATTGATTTTAGACTTAATGGAATTGAGTTTCTCTAAGAATCTAAAAACGCTTTCAAATGCTCTAAATAGATCTTTGTCAATTGATCCATCACGATAGTAATCCTCAAACAAATTAAGAGTTAATCTATTGAGATTCCATATCTTTGAGTGTAAATAATGTTTTCTTTGTTTTCCGGTTCTTTTAATTTTTCCTTTGGATTGTTTATCACCATCTAAGTTTTCCAAATTCTTAGATGAAGAGATATTATCATGAGACACCAGAGGTTCTGTCTGTAATAATCTTCGAACAATTTTTAAGGAATCCTGGCTTGCGTTCCAGATGCCAAGAGCAAGTTTTCCAAAGAAATTTCCCATAGGGAAATTTTTTAAGGATCAGTCAAACACAAACTTATAAGGTTTATAGTGTTTGCCTGCTCTGATACCAATTGAAAAAGCGGGGATCTAACAACCACACCCAATATTTCGCTTAGCAATCTGTATGGACAAACTCCAATATGCTTTCAAGAGAATTAACTATACAGTTAGACTCAATCTTAATAAAAGTATATCAAAGAGTTATATCTCACTTTCTCGATTCAATAATTACTCAAGCAAATAGAAATCTGCGAGTCTAATTGAATACAAGAGAAATCACTTGAACGACACCAAAGACCAATGTTCAAGGATCAATCAATTTCAATCAACAACCAAAGGTTGGATTTCCCAATTGAACGATTCAACGCACAACCTGTGATATTTCAATTATATAACAAAATATAATGCGGAAAAGAAATAATACAAGCACCAGAAGTTTTGTTAACGAGGATACGGCAAATGCAGAAAAACCCCGGGACCTAGTCCAGATTGAACACACACTGTATTAAGCCGCTATAGACACTATCCCACTACAAACTAACTTCAGTCTGGACTGTAGTTGAACCCCAATCATCTCACACTGATCCAAGGTACAGTTTCGCTCCTTACGTCTCTGATCCCAGCAGGATACTACACACTTGATTCCCTTTGATGATCTCACCCACAACTAAAAGTTTCTACAACCCAAAGTCGAAGACTTTAATAAACAAATCTGTATCACACAGAAAAGTCTACGGTAATAGATAAATCTGTCTCCCACAGAAATACCTACGAGTTTTTGTTCCGTCTTTTGATAAATCAAGGTGAACAGGAACCAATTGATAACCCAAACTTATATTCCCGAAGAACAACCTAGAATTATCAATCACCTCACAATAATCTTAATCGACTAGCAAAAGAAGATATTGCGAAATCACAAACGATGAGACGAAGGTGTTTATGACTTCTTTTATATCTTGCCTATCAGAGAAATAAATCTCAAGCCAATCTTATGATTATACTCAAACACGATAGAAAAAACAAGATCATATCACGCAACTACAAAAAAATAGTTGGGTCTGGCTTCACAATCCCAATGAAGTCTTCAAGTCGTTAACCTACAGGGTCTCGAGAAGAAACCTAAGGTTAAAGGAGAATCGACTCTAGATAATACAACTAGTATCACACAGAAGGTGTGGGGATTAGGTTTCCCAGTTTCTAGAGTTCTCCTTTATATAGACTTTCAAATCAGGGTTTGAAATCCAAGTTACCTTGGTAACAAAGCATTCAATATTCACCGTTAGATGAAAACCTGATTAGATTCAAGTTAATATCTTCCAACCGTTAGATCGAAACTTAGCTTGTTACACACAAATTAAATGCACGTTTATTTAGGTTTCTGTAACCGTATCCAAACATGTACACTTAGTTGGTTCAACAGTAGTTAGCCAAATGGTTAGCCATATGAGCACTTTCATATCAACCATATTCTTCTTTACCACAACTAGTTCAAATGACTCAAATGAACTAGTTAGAGAGTTGTTCAATTGCTTAATTAGATCTTATAGAAGTATACACGACACAATCTAAGCAAAAACGATTTGATTCACTCGAATCAATTCATGAACTTCATAGCCACGGTTTGCAAGTCTGCATTCAAGTTCACGAATAACCGATTTTAGAAAATAACCAACTTAAGTACGCATACTGGTACGCGGACTTAAGTACCGGAATAAGTTTGTTTTCAGTTCACAAACTCTAGCAGAAATTCAAGGGACGTGAACTTCCGACAGTGCGCGTACTGGTACGCGGAATTTAGTTCCGGTTTTCCTGAGCAGCAAAGTACGCATACTTTGGTTCAAGAAATACGGACTTACACACGTCTGTGTTACCACACAATGTTTATATCCTTCCAAGGTTATATATTCTAAACTCTCATTTCAATCATTGAAACATTCTTAGAGGACGTTATATAGTTGTTGTTCACAACCTATTTTTCGTCAAAGCGATTTTCAAATAATTGAAACTAATATGAATTTCGTCACTAGTAAAGATGAACTTGGCCAAAGTGAAAGCTTACCAACACATATTTCGAGAAATAGATAAGCGAGATAGACGAAATATCAAATGTGTGTAATCAAGGTCTATATAGCAATACGACTTTTGCTTCAAGATAGGAGATAGAGTAGATAGACTTTTGAGTGATACATAAGTTCAAGTCTCCAGATACCTTTTAGTCGATGAAGTTCCACCAGTTCCCTGAGTAGTTCTTCGTCTTTGTATGATGATCTCCATGGAGTCTTGAGCTCAACTACATTTTCTATCCTAGTCCGAGACTTAGCTATAAGTATACTAGAAATCAAGACTTATAGTTTTGATCACTAACATTGACAAACATGCTTGAGATAGCAACGCATGCGAGTTCGACCGAGCAGTGCTCTAACAAATACTTTGAATCACAAAGAATTGTATTGATGCCGATCTACTCAACTAATCAATCCAATCTACCACAAGGATAAACTGATTATATTTGGATCCTCTTTAACCGAAACAAGTATTGTGCACACCAAAGATTATGAACCCAAATCAGAAATCTTATTCGTCTTCAAATCTTCTCAGATCTTCAATAAATACCTGCACACAATCAACTTGAATCTCTTGTGATCAATAACACACAGAACGAAGTCTGTTAATAATGGATTATCACAAGACGTCTTTAGATCTATAAACAGTCTAAAGATCCCCGTCGAAACTTCGATCTAGTTTGAGTGAATCTTATATCAGAAGAGAAGATTCTGAAGCATAAACAAAATAGGTGCAGTCAAAGTTCAACAACTATTTGTCAATCAAATCAATCGAAAACTAATAATAAACCACAATTATCTAGTTTCCCACCAAGGTACTAATAGAGCTTCTCAATCCCAAAGAAGTCTTTAAACCGAGCGGACGCAAGAGATTTCACCTAATTAGGTTACTTTCCTCTCCGAATAGGCGGCTCCACCAGTAACAACACAACTAGGTAGTTTTGCTGGCTCTGAGGATTAGTTTTCTCGAAATGCAAACTTTAATATTTATAGACCAAGGAAGTTTGGACACCAAGGAATTTCCAGAACCTAAAATATTCCCAAGATATGCAATATATTTCCAAATTCGGTTTCCATAATTCCTGGAAATGCCTTGTCCAGATATTGACTGAAATCTCTTAGAAAATCTCCAACTAGCAAATGCACATTACTAATTTTCATTTTCCAAAAATAAAATTAAAAACCTTAATTAAAAGATTATCAATTTATTTTCGATCCGGGATTTTCCTTTAGCTATTAAGGAATATCTTTGAACAATAAAAGATAAGCGTTACTGCACATGTTCAAAGTATGTCGACATCTTAACTTAGTAAATCATATTTCATATTTACTATCTTGGAATCGATTTGCCACACTTCTAAACAAGTTTAGAATTGGTTCATGTCACTTCCAAGAACTATGTGTTTGATTAAGAACACTCAATCGCCAAACATGGGTTTCACAGTTCTACCAAAACAAGTTTCGGTTCTACCTCCATGTGAGTACTGGAATTAGTCACACTAGCTTTCCAAAATTCGGTTGACTAGTGATTAATGTTTTTGATTGTGATTGTAGTAAATAGGATTCGTTTCAGACTTGTGAAGGAAATGGAATTTTTAGATTTAATAAAATTATTAACAATGGGTGCGAGAGGTAACCAAGACACTAGATTCCACTATTATGCAAAATTGAATGATAAATATTTCAAAACTCTATTCAATTCTTAAGTCCTCTTTTATCTTTAATTCACTATCAATCATACAGATTCTCAAACATTATTTGTAAACCTTAAGCATAGATTATCAAGAGATTAAACCAAGCATAACCTATCAAACTGAATAACAAATAATTAAGACAATCATTCAAATAATTTAAAACTCTGCAAAAGCAGCGATTAGGTGAATTATATAATTAAATGAAATAGTTACCCATTTATGTTGCGTGAATATCTTCCTCCATTGCCTTGGTTACGAGGGAATTAACTCATCATAGTATAAATGCTCTCAAAATAATTTATTATGGCTCAAAAATGGTTATCAAATGATGAGAAGAAGAGAAAATGGTGTAAACAACTAATGTGCGACCCACAGGAAGCGTCACACAAGAACGATACATATGAAATGCTGTAGTCTTTGAGAAACTACGACCCATACTCCACTGTCGTTGTCACTGTTGAAGAACGACAGTCTCTTACAGTCTATTGTTCTTCGTGTTCATCTTCATGCAGCAGCAGAAACAGAGTTTTGTTAAACTCTGATTTCGTCTTCTCTAGCTCTCCCTAGCTCCAAAAACTCTCGACCCCCTCTCTCACTTCAATTGTACGTGTATTTATAGTGAATTGAGGCCAAAAATCCGACCATTGATTGCGTATATACTCTCTTTAATTCGATTATTCCTCGCTGCCAAAAATAGAGAATAATTGTCATTTAAAGAATTTTCTCACGTCAACTTGCTTCCTGCACGCTCCCATTCGACTTATTCACGCCTAAACACTCTTCCAACGCCAGCAGAACTCCCCCATGCACACAAGAACTTCAATTTTGCTCGTGTTACAGTACACATGCTCTGTTTTGGGTGTGTGAATCATACCGAAAATTTCAGCCAAATTTGATCGATCATGTCACCCATACTATGTTAACATATATCACATCTCTATACCAAATTTCAGCCATTGAATCGACCCATAACCCTTTTGACGATCGAAATTCTGTCAGGAGTGAAAATGGTTTTCCCGCCAAAACACGAATTTGAATGTTGAAGATGATATGCCCCTTATCCTCAACTAGGGTGCAAATAGAAGATACCTTAGGGGTGACCTGGCGGTGCCCCTTAGTAATTAGATTACCCTTTTCCAAAAACGAGAGTCCGAATAACACTTGTCCTCCGGGTGCCAAAATCAACTTTTCGAGCTGAATTTTCCAAAAATGTTTATTTCCTAAAAATACATAAAAACACAATATTAGTACAAAAATAGAGTTCCAACAATACGGACATTGAGGAAAAATTAGACACAAGAATGTGTCTATCAAATACCCCCAAACTTATTATTTGCTAGTCCTCGAGCAAATCTAATCTAGAAAGTAAAATGACTACACTTAGCACGTGCAGCAAGCCGTTAAACCACTAGGTGGCCCTAGTGGAGGAGTGTTGTCTCCGGAGGATTTACCAGAGGTGTACCCACAAAACCTTTACTCCAGACCCTAGCTATCTACAACGAACCTTGGAAGGCACTAAGAATCTCCTTGGTTGGCTTACAATCACTGACTACAGGAGGAAGTACCCTGATGCGAAATTCCAATTATGGTACACGAGTTTACACTCAAGCATACTAAAATTCATATAAAGTGACAGAGCTCTACTCAGATTGTTGCACTATGGACATCATATTCGGAGTCAAACTAATCATATGGATAGAAAAAAAGAGATGGAAATTGAAAAATGTAGATGGTTTTGATGTTAACCAAATGATCGATGTTTCACATATCTGTCCGAAGGCCACTGCCAGAATGAATTTATCCTAATGGACTGCGATACCGGTCTGACTAATATCAACACAACTGGCATATACAAGGGAACCAGTGGTCGATAACTTAAATCTATATCAACAAACTGGCAAATACAAGGGAACCAGCAGTTGACTACACAGAACAATAACCATTTTTTTTTAACTTAACGACATGAATAGATCTTTTTTATCCAAGCGCATGCTTCTTGTCAGCAGATTACACGATAGTTCCCACGGGTCCTGCATTCCACGCTTGCTTAGGCGACGGAAACAGGGAGAACACACGCATATTGCTATCCAAGTGTTACTACTTATTCCGATTGGTCTAACTGGTCCGGTCTTTTTTTTTTTTTAGTAACTCAGTCACTCTAATTCACCCTAGCAGTGGTAACAACTTGAATCGTGTGCCCCACCTAATCACTTAGAGAAACATAGTTTAAAATGAAAAAAAATAAAAAAGAAATGAAAAGGACTCAACGAGATATGGTGCAACTATCACGTTATTTCTAACACCTGAGATCTGTGCTTTTATGAATAGACTCTTTCGATGTTTCCATCTAATCAGATTGGTTCCTCAACTCCTATAACCAAGATGTTCCCATCCACTTAGATTGGTTAGTGCAAACCTTAATAGGCATAAATTTCTAGGCTCTGGAGTTTACTAATTGCAACTAAAAAGTTTCTCCCATACCCCCAAACTTAAATCTAACATTGTCCTCAATGTTCTAAAGATGAAATTAAAAACATGAACAAGGAGAAACAGTTACTATTTGAATCAAAAGAGTTAAGGAAGGATATTACCGTGTTGCATGAGATTGGGTTACCTCCCAAGAAGTGCTAAGTTTAAAGTCTTCAGCCAGACCTACAAAAGGATTGGTCAACTCGAACCATAAAGTAACAGTCGAAATAACTGTGGGTCTTCAAAATCAAATAGAGCTGACCATAGGAAACTGCAGTGAACCAAGAAAATGGACAAGAAAAGCATGCCCTTACCTAGTTTCCTGAAAACTATCGCTAATTGCGGTTCAGGTTCAGGTTCTATGAAAGGGTCTAAATAGAATATTTTCATTGGCTGCGTTTCTTCATAGATGGGATCCGAATCACTAGGTCTTAGAGTCTGTAAAAACTCAAATACGAACTTGGAATCACGAAGTAATAACCTAAATAATTGCGGATCCTCTAAGTCAATCAGATATGACTTACATAGTTGACCACAGTGAAAGAGGTGGTCTCCCTTAAGAAAATGTGTCGACCCTAATATCCTAAAGTGATTAGGTTTAGTCTCAAAACTTAATAACCGACACATCGTAAAATCAAAAGTTCCCACAATTGGTTGAAAGTTTTTGGTGGGAAAACAAAGTCAATCTTGGTATCATAGCCTGGGTTAACCACATCAACCAGAGATGGGTTTTCTAACAACTGAGTTCTTTCTGGACATCATTAGGTTCGGGAAAACGTGTATGAAGATAATCTTGTAAGATGGTTGAGGCACAAATGTCAAGTCCTACAGGAGGGTACTTTCTAAGAGTTAAAGCACGCGGAGAATGATAATCACCCCCAAACTTAGAGTTTTCTGTGTCTCTAGAAAGACTAGTCACAACTTCCCTAATTTAGGTCATCAGATTCCTGGAAATGGTCAATAGATTCTTCTAAGTTGGGTTCATCCTCACTCATTTCTACGAGTTTATCATCTTCTAAGACTAGTGTTTCTAAATCGCTAGATTCTAAAACAGTATTCTCAGGGTAAACTCTTTCCTCTAAACCATCATCACAATCATATAAAGGATTATCAGAGAAAGGCTCATAAACTAAGGTTTTAATCATAGTTACCTCCTCCGATTCACTGATAGGCACATCAAATAATGGATTATCCAACATACTGCAGGCTAAAGGATCATGAACTACATCGTCTAAAACGGTGGTATCTCTAGTCAAATCCACATCCTTTTGAATAGGTGAATAATTATTAAAATTATTGGATTTGTATTAGAAACAACACTATCATTATAAAGCTCAATCGGAGTAACAAATTCCTGATCACTATGCCTACATATTTCATGTTCTTCATCAATACTATCCTCATCATAATCATCACTATAATAACATGAAAATGATCGAACCTTATCAAAACAAGTAGTGTTACCAATTCTAACCTCGTCCTCTAAATTAGGCAAATATTCACTATTGATATCAAGGGTAGAATTAGAAACCCTATTTTGGAAATTTAGATTATTTCGAGCAGCATTAGCCAACTGTTCATTCTGCCTCTAGACGTGCCTGAATTTCACTGAGCATAACACTTATACGTTCACCACTCTCTTTTATCATCTCAGAATATCGTGTACACTCTTCTTTTGAACTATTCATTGCAACTAAACATTTATACGTCTTTTCAATCCGTTGTTGGGTCTCTTCTAGAGATGGAACAGGTTCAGAAATATCATAATCAGGACTAGTTTCCAAAAACGAGTAACCAGTACTACAGTGTTCCTGATTTTCTTGCTCGTAAGACCAATTCGCGTGTGTATAGTAATTGGGCTCACCATGGTATGAACCATAACCTTGAAAAGGTTGGCGTTCCCAACTACTATTCCTACCATGGTCATAAAACTGATGATGTCCATATTCAAATTCAGGTCGATACTCATTGTATTGGCTTCTATCATACCAGTTCGACATTCTTAATTGCAAGGGAATTCTACACAACCACAAACAAGGCCGACTCGACTCTACCAAAACAAACCTAAAGATTTATAGCAAACAAAAAGCATGATGGCTTCACTTAGATTGTTTTCTAGACCAGCTTCTATTCCTTCGAAAAGGAATTCGTTACAATTTGAGCACACCCCTCTGGAATCAATCCGAGCTAATGTAAGATGAATCGAGGCGAGGGAAGCTTAGTAGAGATTTGATACCCAAGGCCTCACCGCATTAGAAGGCGTCGCAGTCACGCATTCAACTCACAGAAACCATCATGAACTTTGAAGTGTGCTTAAAGAGCAACCAATATTTTTCGAACGAGTTTCCTATTAAGATCGTTACCCCATCGATCTCGTTCTATTCCAAATTTTAAATCTTGGGTTCGCGTTAGGTTTCTTTTTCCTAAGGCGGGCAAGAAGGGAGCGGTGATGAAATTCGAACCCTTATCTTGTATTGGCCAGGCCTTGCCCTTTACTAGGAATTTAAAAACAGTCCAAATTCGTCCTCAATCAATGAATCACCTTAAGGAATACAGTAAACCCGCTGACAGGAGATTCGCGAGTGTTTCGATGGACTTACCTCCCGTACCAGACGGGGGATGAACCGTTGAAGTTGACTCGGGACACGACTCCTATGTCATGTACGAACCCGAGGGGTCGAGACGATATAGTAATCGTCGTCCTTCCCTGCACACAGTTTATATAATTTTTTTTTTTTTAATAATACCCTTCCGTAGGGTTAAAAAAAAGAATAAAGTCCAATTGTCCAGAATAAAGTCCAAATAAAAAGTCAAAAAATTACAAAAATTATGAAAAATAAAGCCTATTTACAGATCCTAAAAAAAAATTATGTCTTTTTTTTTCTTCTCTTTTAGCTTTTAGCTTTAAGCTTTTTGTTCCCAAGTCCTTAGTATTCCACTTCGAACCTGTAAATCAAAGACACAAAAAGAAACGTAAAAAGGAACAAATAATAGCAAAAAAAAATAATAAAAACCTAAAAATTCTACCTAAGCACAAATCCGCGTCGGCGGCACCAAAATGATTAATGTTTTTGATTGTGATTGTAGTAAATAGGATTCGTTTCAGACTTGTGAAGGAAATGAAATTTTTAGACTTAATAAAATTATATACAAAATTATTAACAATGGGTGCGAGAGGTAACCAAGACACTAGATTCCACTATTATGCAAAATTGAATGATAAATATTTCAAAACTCTATTCAATTCTTAAGTCCTCTTTTATCTTTAATTCACTATCAATCATACAGATTCTCAAACATTATTTGTAAACCTTAAGCATAGATTATCAAGAGATTAAACCAAGCATAACCTATCAAACTGAATAACAAATAATTAAGACAATCATTCAAATAATTTAAAACTCTGCAAAAGCAGCGATTAGGTGAATTATATAATTAAATGAAATAGTTACCCATTTATGTTGCGTGAATAGCTTCCTCCATTGCCTTGGTTACGAGGGAATTAGCTCATCATAGTATAAATGCTCTCAAAATAATTTATTATGGATCAAAAATGGTTTACAAATGATGAGAAGAAGAGAAAATGGTGTAAACAGCTAATGTGCGACCCACATGAAGCGTCACACAAGAACGATGCATATGAAATGCTGTAGTCTTTGAGAAACTACGACCCACACTCCACTATCGCTGTCACTGTTGAAGAACGACAGTCTCTTACAGTCTATTGTTCTTTGTGTTCATCTTCATGCAGCAGCAGAAACAGAGTTTTGTTAAACTCTGATTTCGTCTTCTCTAGCTCTCCCTAGCTCCCAAAACTCTCGACCCCCTCTCTCACTTCAATTGTACGTGTATTTATAGTGAATTGAGGCCAAAAATCTGACCATTGATTATGTATATACTCTCTTTAATTCGATTATTCCTCGCTGCCAAAAATAGAGAATAATTGCTATTTAAAGGATTTTCTCACGTCAACTTGCTTCCTGCACGCTCCCATTCAACTTATTCACGCCTCAACACTCTTCCAACGCCAGCAAAACTCCCCCATGCACACAAGAACTTCAATTTTGCTCGTATTACAGTACACGTGCTCTGTTTTGGGTGTGTGAATCATACCGAAAATTCCAGCCAAATTTGATCGATAATGTCACCCATACTATGTTCCTTAACCTATATCACATCTCTATACCAAATTTCAGCCATTGAATCGACCCATAACCCCTTCATTTTGACGATCGAAATTCGGTGAGGAGTGAAAATGGTTTTCCCACCAAAACACGAATTTGAATGTTGAAGATGATATGCCCCTTATCCTGAACTGGGGTGCGAATAGCAGATGTCTTAGGGGTGACCTGGGGGTGCCCCTTAGTAATTAGGTTACCCCTTATCCAAAAGCGAGAGTCCGAATAACACTTGTCCTCCGGGTGCCAAAATCAACTTTTCGAGCCGAATTTTCCAAAAATGTTTATTTTCTAAAAATACATAAAAACACAATATTAGTACAAAAATAGAGTTCCAACAATACGGACATTGAGGACAAATTAGACACAAAAATGTGTCTATCAACTAGGTACTAGGATCGGTTCCCACATATATATGGTATCTAACTTTTATTTGTTGCACATGTCCATAGGAACGGTTCCCAATATCTAAAAACGTGTTTCACATGTTCATAGGATCGGTTCCCGATATCTAGAAACGTGTTGCACCTCTTACAAGGATCGTTTCCCCTTTTGTGATCGTTTGCACCTCTTAGTAGGATTGATTCCCCTTTTCCTAGAGTTGGTCCAAATTCTTGGTATTCTACACCTCTCTGAAAAATTATCAGTGCAACTTTATATAAGGAAAATATTTGCTGGTTATAAGATTAAATTAGTCCTCAGGCAAGGAATTAGTATTGAGATTTCGTCTTTTCAAATTAGCCCTATTGGAGGTCATACCCTCCTTCAGTTCCCTTCTGTAATGAACCGTTTTACTTTTATCATTTGCACTTTTACCTTTTACTCTCACTGTACCACTTATATAGGTAAAAAATGCACAATCTTTTAGATTAAGAAATTTTGTTGGTTTCATAAATATCTATTCTCTTTCCTGTTTTTCCCTTATCCTATTTCCAATGCTATAAACATTATATCACTTGTGGTGATATCAATGTATACTAAATAAGGGTAAAATGTGAGAAAACTCATCTTGAAATTGGAGTTCCGCCTATCTAAAGAGACAACCAAAATCTACAACTCGGCATATATATATGTAGTACGGAGGGATTAGGTTGTTTACTTATCAGTTAATGCGGTGCATGAATTTGGAGGGTGTGATCGTCATTTTTAAGAACAAATATTGGGAATCTGTAACCGTTGTGAAGGATTATTGCTAGTAAATATTGGGAGCCTGTAATGGTTATATGGGTGCGAATGACGGTATTTCCTCCTACCACCGTGTTTTTCATGTACCACATGTATTATTCACTACCACTATGGTCAGACACATTTCGCATTCCTAGATCTGTTGCAAAATCATAATTTCCGTGAATGTACTTCCATTAGGAACTTCTATATCCGTTACCACATTGTGAACTCAAATAACGGTTGCTTATAGTTTAAGAATTCCACTTCAAAATTCACCCCTACATTTCAAAGAGTACGGCAGTCGCCGTACAATGTATTGCTCTCACCTTGTTTTATTTCATAGAAGGTTTAAAAATTATCGCGAGTAAATATTGGGTACTTTGTAACTACAGTGATGACTCTTTTATCTGCAGCCGCTTGAGTGAGTCATGGACATGAAGGGATTCTGTAACCGTTATGCCGGGGTTTAATGCAATTTTTTTTTGGGTTCGAAAATTCGGCGATTCTAATATCTTACCTATGATCCTACCGAATCGATTCTCTTGTTGGAAACGACATTTGCAATTTTCAATGAAATTCACGACATGCTGTATCTAATGATTTTAATCTAAGAATTCAATGTTCTGGAAGCACTAATTTAGTGGGCTCCTTTGAATATACAATTAACATTTAGCAAATAATAGTTGTTCGCAGTTGGATGTCAACTTCAAGTAGTATCCAAGGAGAAACCCATAACATTTTTCAGAAATAAAACACAAATTTAGGATTACCATTGTTATCAAACATCCTGTAGATCTAAAATGGCACTATCAAGGATGATTAAGCCGACAAAATACATCACAGAAGAATAAGCTGTTTAGCCAACATTTACTACATCAACGTGTTAATCTAAAATAAGAAAATCTACTGCAACTCGTACCCAAGGCTCTATCATCTCATTAGAATGCTAAACCTTCTCATAAATTACAAATGCTTGAATGACTCATTAGCTCCCGCCAGACGTCATCAGAACTATGTGTTGAACAAAACAATGGTGGTTGCGTAGAATAATTCAGAAGTGATGATATGGATATTCATGACGGTATTTCAGCCCTAGAAATGGCACTTATCCACCCGGATTATGAAAAAGATCTCCACTAAACATAAAAACACTTTTCCACCCGGATTTCGCATTATTGACGCGACTTAGGATTACTACAAATGTTTAAGCTATTTCAAATGGGAAAATATAACATGGAAACATTTGGTACAACTACAACTAGCGGGGGTCGCACTGATTAACACAAATGACAAGTTAAACACAACCAATGAGATTCCATGTTTGTTCCAATAACAGCGAAATAATCTTACAAACGATAGATTAACCCGAGTACACGCAGTTCGCTAGATCTAAAAGACAGCAACATGGATAGATGCTACGGGGTGTACGGGGTGTAACGGGGTGTACCTTTGACAGTAAAACCATTTAGGCGGCCAATAATCATCTGAACAATGGAGTCAAATGCTCCAAATATAGCAGGAGCGCCATTGTGGTCTATGACTTCAAAGTGAATCAGATATAGCAGCAGGAGTTGTCACCGAAGAAAACAGTGGTATGGTAATTTGTAGGTTCGCTCTAGATTTGCGAAACAAATGTTTTTTTTTCCTTTTTTTTTTTTTTTTTTTTTTGCAAATAGTCAGTTTTTATTTATTTATTTATTTTTGGTAATCCAATTTTTATTAATGGAAATCATGAATACATGGATCTCAAGTACATCAAATTGAAAAATTAACAAGAAACAACACGCTTGTAGTGGTACATGATTGAAAATTCCGACAAGGAAAAGAGAAAGAATTCCAAATATTGACTTAATACAAGAATGCAAGAACCGATTGAATCGGAGAGAAGATGGTCTCCATAATATTTAAGGACCATTTGATAAATCTACTTCCTGATGAAGTGATGCTCCAATGGTATGGGAGTAATATGCAAATTTGTTGACCGGAGAATCGAGAGTAACTTGAATCCCGTGATGGCTTGAACAAACATATAATCAAGATCAAGTAACCTTTTAAATAAAATAGAATCACCATGAAGGTGAAGACAAAAATCACCATGAAGATGAAGACAAAAATCACCATGAAGGTAAAGAAAAAAAAACATAATAGGAAAAAATCCTTTTATTATATAACTAAAACACAAAAGAAAACTGAAGTCCTTGCTCAGATCTAGCCCCAAATGGATTAAATCTGAGCAAGAAGAAAAAATTGCGAAACAAATGTTAACAGTTGAAATTATCGTGATCTTTATCATGAAAGCCTAGAATTATTTTAGGAGCAAATCCTGGAAATCTGGATTTAGGGTTTGAATGATTATCGCGATCAAATGGGAATCTGTAACGGCTTTGGTATCGAAATTGAATTTGAATATTATTAACCCTGGAAGATGATATTAGGGTGGTTTTCATAATCCAGCAGTATTTGTAACGGTTGTATCATCTTCTCTTGAAGATGATATTTAGGGATCCATCGTTAACATAAAGTAAAAATATATAATTGTTAACATTTTTCATTAATTGCCTAAACTGTAACCTTCCTTTAAATGCCTAAATTGTATATTATTTGTTAACATTTTTCATTAAGTGCCTAAACCGTAACTATCCTTTAAATTCCTAAATTGTATATCCCGAACCACAATAACTTCTCACCATATTATCTTGATTAACAACAAAGCTAATAGAACTCAGAACAACATTTACCTGAGTAGTTCTCCCAGCTTGATTAACAATTTTACTGGACCAGCCTTGAAGTCTGTGATTCATATTATCAAGAATACCCTTACAATTTTGCTGCCGAGACCTGTGTAACAAAAGAGGAATTCCCAATTACTTTTCTCCAAGACCCATAAGTTTCATATTAAGAATACTGGTAATATCAGACTTTTGAGTCCGAGAAGTATGCTTGACAAAGAAAATTTTTGATTTTTGCATGTTGATAACTTGACTAGAGGCTTGGCAAAAATTATGAAGAAGCTGCTGAAGATGTCTTATCTGATTAGCACCAGCTTGAAAGTAAACAGACAGTCATCTGCAAAAAACAGAATGTTGATTGCATGATGATGCTTATTAATTCTAAGACCTTGTAATTGATCAGAAACGACAGTATGCTGAAGAAGTCTTGAAAAAGCTTCCATGACGAACAAAAATAAGTAAGGGGACAACGGGTCTCCTTGACAAATACCTCTAGTTGGAGTCAAAGAAGCAGAAGGAGAGCCATTAATAAACAAAGAGATATTAGTTGTAGAAACACATTGTTCAATCATAGAAATCCAATCAGAATGAAAACCCAACTGAAGAAGAATGGAAATTAAAAAAGACCACTCAACCCTGTCGAATTCTTTCGACATATCCAGTTTCAAACCAATCAGAGCTTGATTAATCTTTTTGTTCTTCATAGTATGTAGTAACTCATGTGCTATTACAACATTATCATGGATGTGTCTTCCTGAAACAAAGGCAGTTTGTGTAGGGGAAATGATGTTGGCCAAAAAAGGTTTCAAACGGTTAGCTAAATTTTTTGATATTATCTTGTAGCTAACATTAAAAAGACTAATCGGTCTGTAATCAGCAGGGATTTGAGGATGATGAGTCTTAGGAATCAGAACTTGTTAAGTATGGTTAATAGCTTTGAGCATATGTTTATGAATGAAGAAATGTTGGACCATAGAAATTACTTAAAAGCTAATTGTATCCCAGCATTGTTGATAAAAGGCCGCCTGAAAACCATCATTTCCAGGTGAAACCCAAGGTCTGATACTGAAAACCACATCTTTGATATCTTGAGCATCTAGCAAGCGAATAAGACCCAAATTATCTGAATCAGATAAGCAGGGATGAAACAAGTTGAGAATGTCCTGAAAAATACGCGGCTTAGAAGTAGCAGTTATATTTCGAAAATGAGATAACATAATTTCTTCAATTTCAGTTCTTGGGTCATACCAAATTCCCAGAGGACCCTGAATAGCATGAACATTAGATCTTCTCTTATTGAAATTGGCCAAAAAATGAAAATAAGAAGTGTTTTTCTCTACCTCAAGAAATTTATCACCAGCTTGCTGCATGAAATATTTTTTTCTGAATAGTAAGCCAAGTTTGCAAAGAATTACTTAACCGACAACTTCAGGATGAGAGGGAGCCAAACTATTATTATTATTATAACATTGTTGAATCTAATTCTGAACACTATGAATCGAAGCTTCAATATTACCAAGGAAAATCTTTTCCATTTCTGAAGTTCAGTTCTAATAAATTTTAGCTTACTAGAAAGTTGATACGAAGGAGAACCCAAAAAGTTAAGCTGCCAACTCTTGTTGATAGTTTCAGTACAACAAGGAACACGAAACCAACATCTGTACAATTTAAAGGGAGAATGTTTGCTATAACTAGGAGTAGTATGTAACAAAATGAGATTATGATCAGATCCAATAGGTATTAGATGTTGAAGGTGAGAATTGGTATAATTATTTAACCAATGAGTATTAACTAAAGCCCTATCAAGACGAACAGAGACATGAGCATCTCCATCTCTATGGTTAGACCAAGTGGATTCATGACCAGAATACCCCAAATCTACAAGACCTAATTGTTGGACAAAATTTCTAACATGACTAGAATGATGAGGATGATTAGTAATGTTGTGGGTTTCAGAATCATTCATAGTGAAGTTCAAATCACCAATAAGAACCCAAGGAAGATTCACATAGTTATTCATGTTAAGAAGATATTGCCGCTGATTATCATAATCAACAGAGTTGTGAGACCCATACATAAAAGTAATTAAGAAGTCCGGCTTATTGTCATGAGTATGAACTATAACGTGAATTGTATCAGAAGTAGTATGCATAATTTCTAAATCTACACCATTTTTCCAAGATAAAGAAATACCACCAGATAGACCAATGGAAGGATAAAACCAATAATTAGGATATATAGTGTGAGTAATATGGAATCTCATCTTATTAGGCTGTGCTTTAGTTTCTGAAAGGAAAAAGATATCAGGGTCGTATTGAGTCAAGCAAAGTCTAAGATAATCTCTAGTGTGGGGATTTCCTATACCCTAGCAATTCCAAGAAACTATTTTCATTTTGAAAAAAGTAACAAAAAAAAACTAAAAAGAAGAAGGAAATAAAGCAAACAGATGACAAAAACTAAACCAGTAAATGAGAAAATAGAAAGAGTCAAAGAAAAAACATGTTGCCAAGCATCAGAAGAATTCTGAGCATTGAAAGCATGTTCTGCAGCAATGTCGCACACTCTATCCCCTTGAAAATGCTCAATTGAAGAAGCAGAGCCTTGATTGGCAGTACCATGAAGCTGATAATCTGGATTAGTAATAGCAGCATCTGGATCAGTAACAATGACCAAAGTAGTGATATTCCTAATTATTTTCTTAGTAGTTAGTACCACTAGTACTACCAACTTCAGAAGAAACAGTAGAAGCATGTCTTGAACTAGAAGAAGGTCTAGAGTCAACAGGAGAAGCATTTGATGAAGATGCAATATCAGAATCAGTAGCCGAGAATAATGAAATTCTCATACCGTCATAAAGTCTAGGATCTTGATGAACGACCGGTTGTCTCAATCTTGATCTTCTCTGGGAACCATGTTGTAGAAAGAGTTGGGCTTCTTCTTGAGGGTTCCGATAAGGAGGCATAATCGGTTCAGCAAATCCAAAGCCACGAACTAGCTCTTCCATTTTAATCCTTCTTTGAGTCATGGAAGCACATGGGTTTGCTTCATGATCCGGAACTCTACAATGTGGACAGAGACGGTAAGGTTGTTTTTTATAAAAAAAAAAAACTACCCATCTAGTTAAACCAGCAGCATTGGCAGCATAAATCCCAGAGATCAAAGGTGAAGAAACATCAATCATAACTAGAGCTCGAAACTTAGATGAGGTAGGAGGGTTAATTCCATATGGTTCCACTAATATAACTTCACCAACAATAGCAGCAAAGGGGCGTAAAACATCAGCATACTGAAATTCAGGTAGCAATTTTTTGAATTCTAACCAAATTGGAGACACTGAGAAATCTAGAAGATTAAAATCTATAGTGAGATTCCAATCTTTTAGCACAAGCAAGTAACCGTCAAAATTCCAAGCCCCACCAAAAAAGATAGCATCTTTGTCTTCAACAGAAATAAATTTGATGGAAAAAATATTAGGATCAAGAGTTCTGACTTGCACATACCAATGATTATTTCTGCGAAGATGGGGCCAAATGTATTTTGCAGCTCTCTCTGCATCTTGCCAAGTTATAATACCAGGAGCATATAATTTTCCTGCCAGACTGAACCTCCAATCTCTAATACCTGTGAAGATAACATTTTCTGAATGACAAACAACCCTTCTTCTAATCGGTTCTTCATCTATAGAAGCTTCCTCCATTTGATGAGTGATGTTATTAATATTAGGTCTAGCCATTAAAGTAAGAACAAATAAAAAAAGAAAAAGAAGGGTATGAAGATTCACATTAAGCAGGGTTGAATTTATAGGTTGATGACAAGTAAGAGGTGTCAAAATGTTGAAACAAAAGTTGTATGATGTGTAACTGATAGTGATAAGATTGAACAAGATTTTTATAACAAGATCGATAAAATTGATTTGAAAATACCAATTAGGATAGAACTGACATAGTTGAGGAGTTACCCGATGAAGATAAGAACCAAATTTGATATTCTGATTAGAAAAGGAAACTAGAAACCAATGCACCACTGCTATATAATTAAGCCAAATGTAAATCTGCCAACTTTGAAGATGCCAACTTGAATAGAGCCAAATGATGTGATAGGACATTGCTATAACTATGATGCTTGACAACATGTAAATTTTAAAGGATTTGAGATTCCATTAAAAAGAGAAACAATTTAAAATTAGATAAGAAAGAAGAAAAAGAAATGGTAAAATAAAATTAGGTCAAAAACAACAAAGAAAAAGGCAAAAATAAACCGTAAAAAAAAACAGATCTAAAAAGAAGGAGAACAACGAATGATACAGACAACTCTAATTGAAGAAATTAAACCAGAAAAGAACTGAAAATTAAAGAATTTTTTGTTTGACTAAGGTTGACTTTTGGATTGACTTATCGCTTGACCTTATTGCCTAGGTTCTATTCACATGGATAGCTGGATATGTGTGTAATAGTAAGAAGTGTAAAAAAGGAATCCCTTTGTATATACATTCGAACCACCATTGGCCATATATTATTTTATCGAGAAATTGAAGAAGCCATACAAGGGTTTTGTCGGGCCTCTTCCTATGGTACCTAAGTTAAGTAATTATATGATACCCGTGGGAATTCGAGTCTCTTCGATTCCACTAGTATCATAATTCCTGAATGTATACACGATGCAAGATTGAGGAAAGGAAGTCTTCGAATCACTGACTCAAACCTATTGTCGAATCCTACTCAGCGGAATATAGAGTTACTTATGGCAGAAAGGGACGATCTGATATTTCACAATAAAGCGATAGATGGAACTGCCATAAAACGACTTATTAGCAGATTAATAGATCACTTTGGAACGACATATACATCGCACATCTTGGATCAAGTAAAGACTCTTGGTTTCCATCAAGCCACTGCTACATCCATTTCATTAGGAATTGATGATCTTTTAACAATACCTTCTAAGGGATGGCTAGTCCAAGATGCGGAACAATAAAGTTTGGTTTTGGAAAAGAACCACCATTATGGAAATGTACACGCGGTAGAAAAATTACGTCAATCCATTGAGATACGGTATGCTACAAGTGAATATTTGCGACAAGAAATGTTGTTTTGCGACAAGTGGACTCAGTATTAAGAATCTAAGTAATTATAATTTAGCCTTCTTAACTAAATTAACTTGGAACCTGCTTCATCACCAATATGTTGTTTGGGCCAAAATTTTAAAGGGTAAATATTTTCCACATAATGATTTCCAATTTTTCCCTCCCCTAGAGAATACAAATTCCAGCTGGATATGGCAGAACATATGTATTGGTCTTCACATTGTTTTGAAGTATGCTAAGTGGCAGGTAGGAAATGGAGAGTCTATCAACATCTGGACTGCTAATTGGATCCCTTCCATGGCAATCGCTTTACAATATTGGAATGATCTTAATTTAAACAAATATCAATGGGTTTCGCAATTGATAGATAACAATACAGATCAATGGAATATTGCTCTTATGCGACAACTCTTTACTGATGCCCCGGTGAACTCCATCCTTACTATTCCATTTCAGTAAGATCAAAAAGACTCTCTTATTTGGCGTTTTACTTCAACTGGTATATTTTCAACCTCCTCAACTTATAAAATGCTATGTCAGTTAGACAACACCAACAATGCTTCTCTGAATTTGTCTCCTCACTTTTGGCTCAACTTCTGGAAACTAAAAATTCCATATAAGTTTCAAATTTTTATATGGAAAGGCCTTCATAATGGAGTTCCGGTTAAAGACAGAATTTTTCATCATATGGATTTTTCTCATCAGAATTGTGTTATGTGCAGTGCTGCTAACAAGGAGGATTTGGATCATTTGTTGCTTCATTGTTATTTTGCTCAAGATATTTGGAGACATTTCTTTCCCAGTGGTTTTTCTTCAAGATGCAACATTCAACTCTTCTTTCTTGGGTTCAGAGTTGGCAGTCTAAAGATTCTCTTGTTAGCATTTACAATACCCTTGTCACCATTCATGTCATAGCTTGCATTATGCACAATATATGGAAACATAGGTGTAGATTAATCTTTAGTAATCTTACCCCTAACACTAACTCTATCATACATCTGATTAACCACTATATTGCCCACATCATATATGGAAACATAGGTGAAGATTAATCTTTAGTAATCTTACCCCTAACACTAACTCTATGGGTAACTCATCTGCATCAAAGGTTTCAGGAAAATGAAAGGTCGGTCTGAAGCTCACATCTGGCAAGACTCTCACATGGAATGAAGTTCTTCATGTTCCAGACATCTGCAAAAATCTTGTTTCTTGTTCTGTTTTAGATGATAAGCGTTTTAAAGTTTCAATTGAGTCTGGAAAACTTATAGTAACTAAGGGCAATGATTATGTGGGTAAGGTTTATAAGACTAGGGGTCTTTATAAACTTAATGTAACTTGTCCTGAAGTGAAATTGAATGATTCTTCTTCTTACATGCGTGTGTCATCGAATGTTTGGCATGGTAGACTTGGTCATGTAAATTACAAATCAATGCATAAACTGGCTAGCGTAGGCTGCATACCCAAATTCACTTTAGATAAAAGTCATAAGTGTGAGATTTGCGTAGAACCTAAGCATGCTAAGAAATCATTTAGTAAGAATGTCCAGAGAAACACTAAACCCTTAAAGTTAATCCATTCAGACCTAGTTGACATGAAATAAGTTCAAACTAGAGGTGGTAAGAAATGGTTTGTCACTTTTATAGATGATTGTACGAGGTAATGTCATGTTTATTTGCTTAGAGGGAAGGACGATGCCTTAGATTATATAAACGTGAAGTTGAAAACCAATTGAATGCTACCATTAAAACTTTTAGGTCTGACCGTGGTGGTGAATATGAAATTATTATTGGAAATTTCTGCGAAGAACATGGCATAATACATGAAACTACATCGCCTTATTCACCTCAATCCAATGGTGTAGCTGAACGTAAGAACCATACCCTTAAGAATTTGATGAATGCCACGTTGATTAGTTCAGGATTACCTTCGAACTTTTGGGGGGAGGCTATCCTCTCAGCCAATTACATCCTGAACAGAGTACCCTTTAAAGGGTCAGATAAAATTCTAGATGAGTTATCGAAAGGTAGACAACCATCTTATGCTTACTTCAAAGTGTGGGGGTACTTAGAAAAAGTGGTCGTCCCTCCTCCTAAGATAACTAAGATAGGACCCAAAACCGTTGATTGTGTTTTTATAGGGTATCCAGAGCATTCTAGTGCTCATAGGTTTATGGTTGTGAGTTCTGAAATTTCTGACATAGGGTTGAATACTATCATGGAGTCTAGGGATGCTGAGTTCTTTGAGAATGTATTTCCTATGAAACGTGATTCTCGAAAGAGATGTTTAGATGATCCCCTAGAATTTCCGTCAACAAGTCAGTCATTACCTTTAGAGGAAGATGAACCTAGAAGAGGTAAAAGGGTTAAAACTAAGAAAACCTATCCTGGTTACATTACATACCTAGCCGAGTCTGATCCTCAGACTTACAAAAAGCCATGACTTGTCCTGAATCCGTGGTGGAAAGAAGCTTCAATTAGTGAAATGGATTCCATTCGAGAAAACGGTACTTTTGAACTTGTAGATTTACCTCCAGGGTCTAAGGCCATAGGTTTTAAATGGATTTTCAAGAGAAACGTAATATAAATGGAACTATTGAAAAATACAAGGCTAGGTTGGTAGCGAAAGGCTATAAACAGATAGAAGGTATAGATTCTTTGATACATATTCACCAGTAGTAGAATTAGCTCCATTAGGATGTTAATTGCTATAGCTTCTGTCCATAACCTACAGATACATCAATGGATGTAAAGACAGCGTTTTTAATGGTGAATTAGATGAAGAAATTATATGGAACAACCCGAAGGATTTGTAGTTAAAGGTTGTGAGAAGAAGTTTGTAAACTGAAGAAATCTTTGTATGGATTGAAACAAGCACCTAAACAGTGGCATGAGAAATTTGATCATGTGATGATTTCTAGTGGTTTAGAATTAACGAATCTGATAAGTGTGTTTGTACTAAACTTGTCAAGGATGCCTGTGTGATTGTATGCTTGTATGTTGATGATATGCTTATACTAGGTACAAACATGGATGTTATTAATACCACTAAGAAACTGTTGAATGAGAACTTTGACATGAAACTTAGGCCCCGCTGATGTCATATTAGGGATGAAGATTAGAAAAACTTCTAATGGCTATAGTCTGAGTCAGTCTCATTATGTTGAATCCATACTTAAGAAATATAATCAGTTTGACTTAAACCTGTTTGCACTCCATATGATTCTTCTTGCAAACTCATGAAGAATAAGGGTGTAGGTGTTAACCAACTTGAATACTCGAGAGTCATAGGAAGTCTGATGTATTTGATGAATTGTACGAGACCAGACATTGCTTTTGTGAGTAGGTTAAGCAGGTATACTTGTAATCCAGGGCAGAAACATTGGGATGCACTTATAGAGTGCTAAAGTACTTGAAGTACACAATGACCCTTTGTTTGAATTACAAAGGGTATCCGGCCTTCCTAGAGGGATTTTGCGATGCAAACTGGATAGCAGACTCCTAGGAGTCTGAGTATACGAGTGGATATGTATTCACTCTAGCAGGTGCATCTGTATGTTGGAAGAGTTCCAAACAGACATGTATAGCTCGCTCAACTATGGAGTCGGAGTTTATTGCGTTAGATAAAACAGGAGAGGAGGCCGAATGGCTTAGAAACTTTTTAGAAGATATTCCTCTCTGGCATAGGCCTGTGCCAGCTATATCTATACATTGTGACAGCAAATCTGCAATTGGTAGAGATAAGAATAGCTTCTACAATGAATAGTCTATACATATGCGCAGAAGACATGATTCTTGGAAATTACTAATTTCAACAGGCGTTATTTCGTTAGATTGGACAAGGTCCAAGGAGAATATCGTGGACCCTTTGACTAAAGGTTTGTCCAAGGAGATAGTTAGTAAAACATCGAAGGGGATGGGGCTTAGGATCAAATAATTAAACTTTCCATGAAGGATACTCAACCTTGCTGACTGGAGATCCCAAGATCAAGGTTTCGAATGAGACAACTAATTTGTGGTGGGTAAAGGTAAACACTATCAAAGAATTTCATTTTCTGTCCCTTCCCTATGGTATTGATGTGATAGCGTGACTGCTTGTGGAGGATGACTTTTAATTAAGTCTTAATGAGTTCTATAGTTTCAATTTAAGATTGAAGTGGGGTGTAGCAGTAAACAATCTTGATGGAACTCACCTATCTGAATGAGGAAGTGGGTCGCTTCCTATGAAAATTGAGTCGATTCCCTAGAGCATTCTGAGAAACAGGATATGTCCAGGGCCAAAATGGACAAACCGGCACGAACTTATCAACACTTGGAGGATATCATGCGTGGATGTAATTAGAATTACACCAAGCGCTAGCAGTTCAAGACATCGCGTTCACTGTATAGCTAGTAGTTCCGATAACTTCTCACACACCTTATCCTAAATTGTATTTTCCGTACTCTGATTTTTCGTTATTTATCGAGATTTCATTCATGTGGGGGATTGTTGGAGAAAATGAGTTATTTAATAAATGGATTTTTTATCTTGGTGTGGTTTGATATCATGACCTAAGAGTCTAAGGATAATCACTCATTTTTGAGTGAATGAAATGGAACCTTTAGTCCCACATTGTGGAAAACTAAAGAGGTGCTCCACTATATAACCATGTGCTCATGGATATGTTGTAAAACAATGTGGGTGGAGCGACTGGGGTGAAAAAATACATGTTTTGACCCATGCCCATGCGCGTATACCATGCACCAAGTTCCTATTCTACTCATCTTTATTTTTGGAGAATTTTTCTTAAGGAAATTAATTCAAAAAATATTTTCTTAAGAGTTTTATTTGTGGGAAATTCCTTTTCACGAGTTTACTTTTTTTTTGAAGAAAACCAAAACCTAACTTGATTTGCAAGTATCTCATCCTATAAATATTTCTGTTTTCAAAACACACAAGCAGCGACTATCTCTAGGTTTACTTTTCTTCTTCTTCTTGTTTTTTGTGCGGCGTTTTACTTCCATCCCCGTTGCTGAGTTCAAGAGTGGGTAACTTGTGTTGTGCTAACTCAAGTTATATCAGGCAGTCTTATCCTGGACACATCTTCGCACGTTGGGGTTTAACATTACTTCAGAGTATACTCGCGAACTAATGTGTTAAGGACAGCTTGTTGAACCTGTGATTCTGCCCTCATCAATTTTTTCGTGGTTGAGTTGTTTGATACGGTTCTTTATATTTAATGTTTGATACATCTGACGTTTCTTCTATTGTTGTAAGATCCCAACGATCTTAACACATTAAGTTTCTTTGTAACAATGGGAAAGAACGACGTTGAAAGACCACAGAAGTTTAACAGAAAGGATTTCAAGAGATGGCAATCCAAGATGTTATTTTATCTAAGCCATCATGAACTGGATTATCTACTTGTTCCACATGATGAATTAATGAATGCTAAAGGTTTAACTGAGGAGGTGATCAAGTAAAACAATAGGTGTAATTTTATGGCGAAAAATCATATCATGAATGGTTTGCAAGATGCGATGTATGATTTTTACAATGCTAAAGAAAATTTCAGTGCTTATGATTTGTGGATTGCATTAGAAGCAAAGTATCAAGCGGAGACTACAGGGAGCAAGAAATTTCTGGTGGCGAAGTTTATGGACTTCAAGATGACGAATGATAAGCTTGTTGTTGATCAATTCCTCGAATTTCAACAGATCATTAATGAGATTCTTGCTGAAGGTATGGTCATTGATGAGACGTTTCAAGTATCTGCGGTAATTGAGAAGTTACCATCTTCTTGGTCTGAGTACAAGAAAAAGCTAAGAAATGAAACTGGCGAGATCAACATGGTTGAATTAGGAAAGAAAATTCAAGTGTAAGAGATGTTGTGCACCAAGGACAAGAACGTGTCTTCTGCAAGGGACATGAGTAACAAAGCTCATATGACTGAACACAAATCTTCCAAAGATGGAAAAGGGTGAGAGTAAGAATCGTAACTCTAAGCGCGGTCCTCCCAAATAAGGTATGTTTCATAAGGAGTTATTGGCCATATGGCAGTTCATTGTAGACATCGTAAGGACCAGAGGGATAATGCTAACTTGGTTGAAAAGAAGAAGGAAAAGTTTTCTGTTGTTGTGTCTGAAGTTAATTTGGTGACTGATAGACACATTTTTGTGCCCGATTTGTCTCGATTCTATATATTGTTAGGGCTCATTTTTGTACTTATTATGGTGTTTTATTTATTTGTAGGTATTTTTGGCCAATAAACATTTTTGGAAAAAATTGGCTCGAAAAGTTGTCGGAAAGCACCCGGAGGACATTTGCTATTCGGACTCTCACTTTGGATAAGGGGTAACCTAATTACTAAGGGGCATCCCATTTCCAGACAGTTGCTAATCGCACCCCTACTCTGGATAAGGGGCAACCATCTTCAACATTTCAAAAACCAGGTTTTTGGCGGGAAAATAGGTGCAGTGAAGAACAATTTTGGCAATCGTGATTTGGAGGAGTTTGAGGTCGATTAAACCTCTGATTTTCATAGGATAGACTCCTTATGGGTCTAGGAATCTTATATGGGTGTTTAAATCAATTAGACTGGGCTCAATCGACGGTTTTTTCTCACAACAAAAAATATGGAAAGTCACGTGTGTGACCTGTTTTAGGGAATTTTAGAGAGATTAAAGCGTTGTAAACCTTCCCAAAGATTTGTATCTATCTAAGGAAGAGTTTAGAATAAAAAGGAAAGCTCAGAAACGCGTAGAAATTCTAAAACAAGAAATTGCCGCAACTTGGCTGTGAAGAGAAGGAAAGAGATTTTGGAAGATTTGGGAGAGATTTAATCGGTATTTTTAATATAAATAGATGTCTTGGGTCATATAGAAGAGGTGTCGAGAGTTTTGGAACCTAAGGAGAGCCATAGAAGAAGAAATCAGAGCTTTACCAAACTCTGTTTCTGTTGCTGCTGCTGCTGAAGAGGAAGAACGCGAAGAACATTGACGCACGTGAAACAGTCGCAAAACAATGTCGTTGTTTAACAACTGAAGAACATTAAGCTGTGCAGGGCAGTCGTATTCTAGGGTCTTAAAATCAGCGACAAAGCAACAGTTTTTCTGTAACAGTTCCATTGTAACAGCTATTTTGCAACACCAATACACTGTTGCAAACAGTCTGTGTTATTTTTCACTCTTTTAATCATCTTTTGAGCAACAAACACATATTTTGAGATCATGATTAATATGAGGAGATAAACCCCATTGCTGAGGCGATAGAGGAAGCTATTTTTCCAACAAAAAGTAGTATATTCTATTTTATCTTTTTATTTACAATAATTATATGATTATTTTCCTTGAACTATTATTGAATATGATTTTTATTTGAGTGATTGTGATCTATTTTGATGGAGTATGCTTAGTTTTAAGACCTTTGATGCTTCATACTTAATATTTACAATTATTACTTTTGAAAATCTACTTGTTGCAATATTTTAGAATCAAATTAAACAAGAAAATTGCATAAATATAAGTATTGGTTTAATCACTTTGAACTTGGAAAATAGTGGAATCTTAGCCTCAATGTTTCTTTTAGTATTGATATCATCTTTGATTGAGTTTGCTATAATTTTTAGTGAGTTTTATATTTTAATATTAGAATTTAAGTCTAATTAATATCCTTCACAAGTCTGAGAATCGAACCACTTTTACCACTATCTACAAATCCCATCAGTGACCAATATGATGGACTGGTGGGTAGACTCTGGAGCTACCAAGCATGTTTGTGGGAACAGAGACCTGTTCACCTCCTACCAGAGGTTAGTGGAAGGCGAGAAACTCTATATGGGTAACTCATCTGCATCATAGGTTGAAGGAAAAGGAAAGGTCGATCTGAAGCTCACATCTGGCAAGACTCTCACATTGAATGAAGTTCTTCATGTTCCATACATCTGCAAATATCTTGTTTCTTGTTCTGTTTTAGATGATAAGGGTTTAAATATTTCAATTGAGTCTGGAAAACTTATAGTAACTAAGGGATATGATAATGTGGGTAAAGGTTATAAGACTAGAGTCTTTATAAAGTTAATGTAACCTGTCCTGGAGTGAAATTGAATGATTCTTCTGCTTACATGTGTGTGTCATCGAATGTTTGGCATGGTAGACTTGGTCATGTAAATTACAAATCAATGCATAAATTGGCTAGCGTAGGCTGCATACCCAAATTCACTTTAGATAAAAGTCATAAGGGTGAGATTTGCGTAGAATCTAAGCATGCTAAGAAATCATTCAGTAAGAATGTCCAGAGAAACACTAAACCCTTAGAGTTAATCCATTCAGACCTAGTTGACATGAAGTAAGTTCAAACTAAAGGTGGTAAGAAATCGTTTGTCACTTTTATATATGATTATACGAGGTACTGTCATGTTTATTTTCTTAGAGGGAAGGACGATGCCTTAGAAGCCTTTAAGATATATAAACGTGAAGTTGAAAACCAATTGAATGCTACCAATAAAACTTTTAGGTCTGACCGTGGTAGTGAATATGAAATTCCTATTGCAAATTTCTGCGAAGAACATTGCATAATCCATGAAACTACAATCCCTTATTCACCTCAATCCAATGGTGTAGCTGAACGTACGAACCGTACCCTTAAGGATATGATGAATGCCATGTTGATTAGTTCAGGATTACCTTCGAACTTTTGGGGGAGGCTATCCTCTCAGCCAATTACATCCTGAACAGAGTACCCTTTAAAGTATAAGATAAAACTCCATATGAGTTATGGAAAGGTAGACAACCATCTTATGCTTACTTCAAAGTTTGGGGGTTCTTGGCAAAGGTGTCCATCCCTCCTCCTAAGACAACTAAGATAGGACCCAAAACCGTTGATTGTGTTTTTATAGGGTATCTAGAGTATACTAGTGCTCATAGGTTTATGGTTGTGAGTTCTGAAATTTCTGACATAGGGTTGAATACTACCATGGAGTCTAGGGATGCTGAGTTCTTTGAGAATGTATTTCCTATGAAACGTGATTCTCGAAAGAGATGTTTAGATGATCCCCTAGAATTTCCGTGAACCGGTCAGTCATTAACTTTAGAGGAAGATGAAGCAGATATAGAACCTAGAAGAGGTAAAAGGGTTAAAACTAAGAAAACCTATCTTGGTTGCATTACATAGCTAGCCGAGTCTGATCCTCAGACTTATAAAGAAGCCATGACTTGTCTTGAAGCTCCATGGTGGAAAGAAGCTTCAATTAGTGAAATGGATTCCATTCAAAAAAATGGTACTTTTGAACTTGTAGATTTACCTCCAGGGTCTAAGGCCATAGGTTGTAAATGGATTTTCAAGAGAAAATAAAATATAAATGGAACTATTGAAAAATACAAGGCTAGGTTGGTAGCGAAAGGCTATAAACAGATCGAAGGTATAGATTTATTTGATACATATTCACCAGTGAGTAGAATTAGCTCAATTAGGATGTTAATTGCAATAGCTTATGTCCATAACCTAGAGATACATCAGATGGATGTAAAGACAGCGTTTATGAATGGTGAATTAGATGAAGAAATCTATATGGAACAACCCGAAGGCTTTGTAGTTAAAGGTTGTGAAAAGAAAGTTTGTAAACTGAAGAAATCTTTGTATGGATTGAAACAAGCACCTAAACAGCGGCATGAGAAATTTGATCATGTGATGATTTCTAGTGGTTTTAGAATTAATGAATCTTATAAGTGTGTTTATACTAAACTTGTCAAGGATGCATGTGTGATTGTATGCTTTTATGTTGATGATATGCTTATACTAGGTACAAACATGGATGTTATTAATACCACTAAGAAACTGTTGAATGAGAACTATGACATGAAAGACTTAGGCCCCGCTGATGTCATATTAGGGATGAAGATTAGAAAAACTTCTAATGGCTATAGTCTGAGTCAGTCTCATTATGTTGAATCCATACTTAAGAAATATAATCAGTTTGACTGTAAACCTGTTTGCACTCCATATGATTCTTCTTTCAAACTCATGAAGAATAATGGTGTAGGTGTTAACCAACTTGAATACTCGAGAGTCATACAAAGTCTGAGGTATTTGATGAATTGTACGAGGCCATACATTTCTTATGTTGTGAGTAGGTTAAGCAGGTATACTTGTAATCCAGGGCAGAAACATTGGGATGCACTTATTAGAGTTCTAAAGTACTTGAAGTACACAATGACCTTTTGTTTGAATTATGAAGGGTATCCGGCCGTCCTTGAGGGATTTTGCGATGCAAACTGGATAGAAGACTTAGATGAGTCTAAGTCTACGAGTGGATATGTAGCAGGTGCGTCTGCATCTTGGAAGAGTTCCAAACAGACATGTATAGCTCGCTCAACTATGGATTCGGAGTTTATTGCGTTAGATAAAGCCGGAGAGGAGGCCGAATGGCTAAGTAACTTTTTAGAAGATTTTCCTCTCTGGCATAGGCCTGTGCCAGCTATATCTATACATTGTGACAGCAAATCTGCAATAGGTAGAGCTAAGAATAGCTTCTACAATGGAAAGTCTATACATATGCGTAGAAGACACGATTATTTGAAATTACTAATCTCAACAAGCGTTATTTCCATAGATTGGACAAGGTCCAAGGATAATATCGCGGACCCTTTGACTAAAGGTTTGTCCAAGGAGATAGTTAGTAAAGCATCGAAGAGGATGGGGCTTAGGCTCAAATAATTAAACTTTCCATGAAGGATACTAAACCTTGCTGACTGAGATCCCAAGATCAAGGTTTCGAATGAGACAACTAATTTGTGGTGGGTAAAAGTAAACCCTATCAGAAAATTTCATTCTCTGTCCCTTCCTTATGGTGTTGATGTGATAGTGTGACTGTATGTGGAGGATGACTTTTAATTAAGTATTAATGAGTTCTATAGTTTCAATTTAAGATTGAAGTGGGGTGTAGCAGTAAATACTCTTGATGGAACTCACCTATCTGAATGAGGAAGTGGGTCGTTTCCTATGAGAATTGAGCCGATTCTCTAGAGCATTCTGAGAACATGATATGTCCAGGGTCAAAATGGACAAAACGGCACGAACTTAGCAACACTTGGAGGATATCATGCATGGATGTTATTAGAATTACTCCAAACGCTAGTAGTTCAAGACATCGCGTTCATTGTCTAGCTAGTAGTTTCCGTAACTTCTCACTATGCAAGGTTCAACACCTCATGGACACCTTTGCCTAAATGGTATTTTCCGTACTCTGATTTTTCGTTATTTACCGAGATTTCATTCATGTGGGGGATTGTTGGAGAAAATGAGTTATTTAATAAATGGATTTTTGGTTTTGGTGTGGTTTGATCTCATGACCTAAGGGTCTAAGGATACTCACTCATTTTTGAGTGAATGAAATGGAACCTTTAGTCCCACATTGTGGAAAACTAAAGAGGTGCTCCACTATATAACCATGTGCTCATGGATATGTTGTAAACCAATGTAGGTGGAGCGGGTGGGGCGAAAAAATACATGTTTTGACCCATGCCCATGCGCGTATACCATGCACCAAGTTCCTCTTCTACTCATTTTTATTTTTGGCGAATTTTTCTTTAGGAAATTAATTCCAAAATATTTTCTTAAGAGTTTTATTTGTGGGAAATTCCTTTTACGAATTTTACTTGTTTTTTAAGAAAACCAAAACCTAACTTGATTTGCAAGTATCTCATCCTATAAATATGACTCAAAATCTTGTTTTCAAAACACACAAGCAGCGACTATCTCTAGGTCTACTTTTCTTCTTCTTCTTCTTGTTTTTTGTGCGGCGTTTTACTTCCATCCACGTTGCTGAGTTCAAGAGTGGGAAACTTGTGTTGTGCTAACTCAAGTTATATCGGGCAGTCTTATCCTGGACACATCTTCGCGCGTTGGGGTTTAGCATTACTTCATAGTATACCCGCGAACTATTGTGTTAAGGACAGCTTGTTGAACCTGTGATTCTGCCCTCATAAATTTGTTCGTGGTAGAGTTGCTTGATACGATTCTTTATATTTATTGTTGATACATCTGACGTTTCTTCCATTGTTGCAAGATTCCAACAATCTTAACACATTAAGTTTCTTCTATTTCCTATGAAACGTGATTCTCGAAAGAGATGTTTAGATGATCCCCTAGAATTTTCGTGAACCAGTCAGTCATTAACTTTAGAGGAAGATGAACCAGATATATAACCTAGAAGAGGTAAAAGGGTTAAAACTAAGAAAACCTATCTTGGTTGCATTACATAGCTAGCCGAGTCTGATCCTCAGACTTATAAAGAAGCCATGACTTGTCCTGAAGCTCCATGGTGGAAAGAAGCTTCAATTAGTGAAATGGATTTCGTTCGAGAAAATGGTACTTTTGAACTTGTAGATTTACCTCCAGGGTCTAAGGCCATAGGTTGTAAATGGATTTTCAAGAGAAAATAAAATATAAATGGAACTATTGAAAAATATAAGGCTAGGTTGGTAGCGAAAGGCTATAAACAGATCGAAGGTATAGATTTCTTTGATACATATTCACAAGTGAGTATAACTAGCTCCATTAGGATGTTAATTGCTATAGGTTCTGTCCATAAGCTAGAGATACATAATATGGATGTAAAGACAACGTTTTTGAATGGTTAATTAGATGAAGAAATCTAAATGGAATAACCCGAATGCTTTGTAGTTAAAGGTTGTGAAAAGAAAGTTTGTAAACTGAAGAAATATTTGTATGGATTGAAACAAGCACCTAAATAGTGGCATGAGAAATTTGATCATGTGATGATTTCTAGTGGTTTTAGAATTAATGAATCTGATAAGTATGTTTATACTAAACTTGTCAAGGATTCCTGTGTGATTGTATGCTTGTTTGTTGATGATATGCTTATACTAGGTACAAACATGGATGTTATTAATACCACTAAGAAACTGTTGAATGAGAACTTTGACATGAAAGACTTAGGCCCCACTGATGTCATATTAAGGATGAAGATTAGAAAAACTTATAATGGCTATAGTCTTAGTCAGTCTCATTATGTTGAATCCATACCTAAGAAATATAATCAGTTTGACTGTAAACCTGCTTGCACTCCATATGATTCTTCTTGCAAACTCATGAAGAATAATGGTGTAGGTGTTAACCAACTTGAATACTCGAGAGTCATAGGAAGTCTGAGGTATTTGATGAATTGTACGAGACCAGATATTGCTTATGTTGTGAGTAGGTTAAGCAGGTATACTTGTAATCCAGGGCCGAAACATTGGGATGCACTTATTAGAGTGCTAAAGTACTTGAAGTACACAATGACCTTTTGTTTGAATTACGAAGGGTATCCGGCCGTCCTTGAGGGATTTTGCGATGCAAACTGGATAGAAGACTAGATGAGTCTAAGTCTACGAGTGGATATGTATACACTCTAGCAGGTGCGTCTGCATCTTGGAAGAGTTCCAAACAGACATGTATAGCTCGCTCAACTATGGATTCGGAGTTTATTGCGTTAGATAAAGCCGGAGAGGAGGCCGAATGGTTAAGTAACTTTTTAGAAGATTTTCCTCTCTGGCATAGGCCTGTGCCAGCTATATCTATACATTGTGACAGCAAATCTGCAATAGGTAGAGCTAAGAATAGCTTCTACAATGGAAAGTCTATACATATGCGTAGAAGACACGATTCTTTGAAATTACTAATCTCAACAAGCGTTATTTCCATAGATTGGACAAGGTCCAAGGAGAATATCGCGGACCCTTTGGCTAAAGGTTTGTCCAAGGAGATAGTTAGTAAAGCATCGAAGGGGATGGGGCTTTGGCTCAAATAATTAAACTTTCCATGAAGGATACTCAACCTTACTTACTGAGATCCCAAGATCCAGGTTTCGAATGAGACAACTAATTTGTGGTGGGTAAAGGTAAACACTATAAGAGAATTTCATTCTATGTCCCTTCCCTATGATGATGATGTGATAGTGTTACTACATGTGGAGGATGATTTTTAATTAAGTCTTAATGAGTTCTATAGTTTCAATTTAAGATTGAAGTGGGGTGTAGCGGTAAACACTCTTGATAGAACTCACCTATCTGAATGAAGAAGTGGGTCGCTTCCTATGAGAATTTATCCGATTCTCTAGAGCATTCTGAGAAACAGGATATGTCCAGGGCCAAAATGGACAAAATGGCACGAACTTAGCAACACTTGGAGGATATCATGCGTGGATGTTATTAGAATTACACCAAACGCTAGCAGTTCAAGACATCGCGTTCATTGTCTAGCTAGTAGTTCGGTAACTTCTCACTATGCAAGGTTCAAGACCTCATGGACACCTTTGCCTAAATGGTATTTTCCGTACTCTGATTTTTCGTTATTTACCGATATTTCATTCATGTGGGGGATTGTTGGAGAAAATGATTTATTTAATGAATGGATTTTTGGTCTTGGTGTGGTTTGATCTCATGACCTAAGGGTCTAAGGATACTCACTCATTTTTGAGTGAATGAAATTGAACCTTTAGTCCCACATTGTGGAAAACTAAAGAGATGCTCCACTATATAACCATGTGCTCATGGATATGTTGTAAACAATTGTGGGTGGAGCGGGTGGGGCGAAAAAATACATGTTTTGACCCATGCCCATGCGCGTATACCATGCACCAAGTTCCTCTTCTACTCATTTTTATTTTTGGCGAAGTTTTCTTTAGGAAATTAATTCAAAAAATATTTTTTTAAGAATTTTATTGGTGGAAAATTCCTTTTACGAGTTTTACTTGTTTTTGAAGAAAACCACAAACCTAACTTGATTTGCAAGTATCTCATCCTATAAATATGACTCAAAATTCTGTTTTCAAAACACACAAGCAGCGACTATCTCTAGGTCTACTTTTCTTCTTCTTCTTCTTGTTTTTTGTGCGGCGTTTTACTTCCATCCCCGTTGCTGAGTTCAAGAGTGGGTAACTTGCGTTGTGCTAACCCAAGTTATATCGGGCAGTCTTATCCTGGACACATCTTCGCATGTTGGGGTTTAGCATTACTTCAGAGTATACCCGCGGACTAATGTGTTAAGGATAGATTGTTGAACCTGTGATTCTGCCCTCATCAATTTGTTCGTGGTAGAGTTGTTTGATACGGTTCTTTATATTTATTGTTTGATACATCTGACGTTTCTTCTATTGTTGCAAGATTCCAACAGAGGATTCTAACAGAGGATTTTTGGTCTTGGTGTGCTTTGATCTCATGACCTAAGGGTCTAAGGATACTCACTCATTTTTGAGTGAATGAAATGGAACCTTTAGTCCCACATTGTGGAAAACTAAAGAGGTGCTCCACTATATAACCATGTGCTCATGGATATGTTGTAAACCAATGTGGGTGGAGCGGGTGGGGCGAAAAAATACATGTTTTGACCCATGCCCAAGCGCGTATACCATGCACCAAGTTCCTCTTCTACTCATTTTTATTTTTGGCGAATTATTCTTTAGGAAATTAATTCCAAAAATATTTTCTTAAGAGTTTTATTTGTGGGAAATTCCTTTTACGAGTTTTACTTGTTTTTGAAGAAAACCAAAATCTAACTTGATTTGCAAGTATCTCATCCTATAAATATGACTCAAAATTCTCTTTTCAAAACACACAAGCAGCGACTATCTCTAGGTCTACTTTTCTTCTTCTTCTTCTTGTTTTTTGTGCGGCGTTTTACTTCCATCCCCGTTGCTGAATCAAGAGTGGGTAACTTGCGTTGTGCTGAATCAAGTTATATCGGGAAGTCTTATCCTGGACACATCTTCGCATGTTGGGGTTTAGCATTACTTCAGAGTATACCCGCGAACTAATGTGTTAAGGACAGCTTGTTGAACCTGTGATTCTGCCCTCATCAATTTGTTCGTGGTAGAGTTGCTTGATACGGTTCTTTATATTTATTATTTGATACATCTGACGTTTCTTCTATTGTTGCAAGATTCCAACAATCTTAACACATTAAGTTTCTTCTATTTCCTATGAAACGTGATTCTCGAAAGAGATGTTTAGATGATCCCCTAGAATTTCCTTCAACCAGTCAGTCATTACCTTTAGAGGAAGATGAACCAGAAATAGAACCTAGAAGAGGTAAAAGGGTTAAAACTAAGAAATCTATCTTGGTTGCATTACATACCTAGCCGAGTCTAATCCTCAGACTTATAAAGAAGCCATGACTTTTCCTGAAGCTTCGTGGTGGAAATAAGCTTCAATTAGTGAAATGGATTCCATTCGAGAAAATGGTACTTTTGAACTTGTAGATTTACCTCCAGGGTCTAAGACCATAGGTTGTAAATGGATTTTCAAGAGAAAACGTAATATATATTGAACTATTGAAAAATACAAGGCTATGTTGGTAGAGAAAGGCTATAACCAGATAGAAGGTATAGATTTCTTTGATACATATTCACCAGTGAGTAGAATTAAATCCATTAGGATGTTAATTGCTATAGCTTCTATCCATAACCTAGAGATACATCAGATGGATGTAAAGACAGCATTTTTGAATGGTGAATTAGATGAAGAAATCTATATGGAACAACCCAAAGGCTTTGTAGTCAAAGGTTGTGAAAAGAAAGTTTGTAAGCTGAAGAAATCTTTGTATGGATTGAAACAAGCACCTAAACAGTGGCATGAGAAACTTGATCATGTGATGATTTCTAGTGGTTTTAGAATTAATGAATATGATAAGTGTATTTATACTAAACTTGTCAAGGATGCCTGTGTGATTGTATGCTTGTATGTTGATGATATGCTTATACTAGGTACAAACATGGATGTTATTAATACCACTAAGAAACTGTTGAATGAGAACTTTGACATGAAAGACTTAGGCCCCGTTGATGTCATATTAGGGATGAATATTAGAAAAACTTCTAATGGCTATAGTCTAAGTCAGTCTCATTATGTTGAATCCATACTTAAGAAATATAATCAGTTTGACTGTAAACCTGTTTGCACTCCATATGATTCTTCTTGCACACTCATGAAGAATAATGGTGTAGGTGTTAACCAACTTGAGTACTCGAGAGTCATAGGAAGTCTGAGGTATTTGATGAATTGTACGAGACCATACGTTTCTTATGTTGTGAGTAGGTTAAGCAGGTTTACTTGTAATCCAGGGCAGAAACATTGGGATGCACTTATTAGAGTGTTAAAGTACTTGAAGTACACAATGACATTTTGTTTGAATTACGAAGGGTATCCTCCCGTCCTTGAGGGATTTTGCGATGCAAACTGGATAGCAGACTAAGATGAGTATAAGTCTACGAGTGGATATGTATTCACTCTAGCAGGTGCGTCTGTATCTTGGAAGAGTTCCAAACAGACATGTATAGCTCGTTCAACTATGGAGTCGGAGTTTATTGTGTTAGATAAAGCTGGAGAGGATGCCGAATGGCTAAGAAACTTTTTAGAAGATATTCCTCTCTGGCATAGGCTTGTGCCAGCTATATCTACACATTGTGACAACAAATCTGCAATAGGTAGATCTAAGAATAACTTCTACAGTGGAAAGTCTATACATATACGTAGAAGACATGATTCTTTGAAATTACTAATCTTAACAGGCGTTATTTCCATAGATTGGACAAGGTCCAAGGATAATATCGCAGACCCTTTGACGAAAGGATTGTCCAAGGAGATAGTTAGTAAAGCATCAAAGGTGATGGGGCTTAGGCTCAAATAATTAAACTTTCCATGAAGGATACTCAACCTTGCTGACAGAGATCCCAAGATCAAGGTTTCGAATAATACAGCTAATTTATGGTGGGTAAAGGTAAACACTATCAGAGAATTTCATTCTCTGTCCCTTCACTATGGTGATGATGTGATAGTGTCACTGCATGTGGAGAATGACTTTTAATTAAGTATTCATGAGTTCTATAGTTTTAATTTAAGATTGAAGTGGGGTGTAGCAGTAAACACTCTTGATGGAACTCACCTATCTGAATGAAAAAGTGGGTCGCTTGCTATGAGAATTGAGCCGATTCTCTAGAGAATTCTGAGAAACAGGATATGTCTAGGGCCAAAATGGACAAAACGACATGAACTTAGCAACACTTGGAGGATATCATACGTGGATGTTATTAGAATTACACCAAACGCTAGCAGTTCAAGACATCGCGTTCACTGTCTAGCTAGTAGTTCAGTAACTCCTCACTATGCAAGGTTCAAGACCTCATGGACACCTTTGCCTAAATGGTATTTTCCGTACAATGATTTTTCGTTATTTACCGAGATTTCATTCATGTGGGGGATTGTTGGAGAAAATGAGTTATTTAATAAATGGATTTTTGGTCTTGGTGTGGTTTGATCTCATGACCTAAGGGTCTAAGGATACTCACTCATTTTTGAGTGAATGAAATGGAACATTTAGTCCCACATTGTGGAAAACTAAAGAGGTGCTCCACTATATTATCTTGGTTGCATTACATACCTAGCCGAGTCTAATCCTCAGACTTATAAAGAAGCCATGACTTTTCCTGAAGCTTCGTGGTGGAAATAAGCTTCAATTAGTGAAATGGATTCCATTCGAGAAAATGGTACTTTTGAACTTGTAGATTTACCTCCAGGGTCTAAGACCATAGGTTGTAAATGGATTTTCAAGAGAAAACGTAATATATATTGAACTATTGAAAAATACAAGGCTATGTTGGTAGAGAAAGGCTATAACCAGATAGAAGGTATAGATTTCTTTGATACATATTCACCAGTGAGTAGAATTAAATCCATTAGGATGTTAATTGCTATAGCTTCTATCCATAACCTAGAGATACATCAGATGGATGTAAAGACAGCATTTTTGAATGGTGAATTAGATGAAGAAATCTATATGGAACAACCCAAAGGCTTTGTAGTCAAAGGTTGTGAAAAGAAAGTTTGTAAGCTGAAGAAATCTTTGTATGGATTGAAACAAGCACCTAAACAGTGGCATGAGAAACTTGATCATGTGATGATTTCTAGTGGTTTTAGAATTAATGAATATGATAAGTGTATTTATACTAAACTTGTCAAGGATGCCTGTGTGATTGTATGCTTGTATGTTGATGATATGCTTATACTAGGTACAAACATGGATGTTATTAATACCACTAAGAAACTGTTGAATGAGAACTTTGACATGAAAGACTTAGGCCCCGCTGATGTCATATTAGGGATGAAGATTAGAAAAACTTCTAATGGCTATAGTCTGATTCAGTCTTATTATGTTGAATCCATACTTAGGAAATATAATCAGTTTGACTGTAAACCTGTTTGCACTCCATATGATTCTTCTTGGAAACTCATGAAGAATAATTGTGTGGGTGTTAACCAACTTGAGTACTCGAGAGTCATAGGAAGTCTGAGGTATTTGATGAATTGTACGAGACCATACGTTTCTTATGTTGTGAGTAGGTTAAGCAGGTTTACTTGTAATCCAGGGCAGAAACATTGGGATGCACTTATTAGAGTGTTAAAGTACTTGAAGTACACAATGACATTTTGTTTGAATTACGAAGGGTATCCTCCCGTCCTTGAGGGATTTTGCGATGCAAACTGGATAGCAGACTAAGATGAGTATAAGTCTACGAGTGGATATGTATTCACTCTAGCAGGTGCGTCTGTATCTTGGAAGAGTTCCAAACAGACATGTATAGCTCGTTCAACTATGGAGTCGGAGTTTATTGTGTTAGATAAAGCTGGAGAGGATGCCGAATGGCTAAGAAACTTTTTAGAAGATATTCCTCTCTGGCATAGGCTTGTGCCAGCTATATCTACACATTGTGACAACAAATCTGCAATAGGTAGATCTAAGAATAACTTCTACAGTGGAAAGTCTATACATATACGTAGAAGACATGATTCTTTGAAATTACTAATCTTAACAGGCGTTATTTCCATAGATTGGACAAGGTCCAAGGAGAATATCGCAGACCCTTTGACGAAAGGATTGTCCAAGGAGATAGTTAGTAAAGCATCAAAGGTGATGGGGCTTAGGCTCAAATAATTAAACTTTCCATGAAGGATACTCAACCTTGCTGACAGAGATCCCAAGATCAAGGTTTCGAATAATACAGCTAATTTATGGTGGGTAAAGGTAAACACTATCAGAGAATTTCATTCTCTGTCCCTTCACTATGGTGATGATGTGATAGTGTCACTGCATGTGGAGAATGACTTTTAATTAAGTATTCATGAGTTCTATAGTTTTAATTTAAGATTGAAGTGGGGTGTAGCAGTAAACACTCTTGATGGAACTCACCTATCTGAATGAAAAAGTGGGTCGCTTGCTATGAGAATTGAGCCGATTCTCTAGAGAATTCTGAGAAACAGGATATGTCTAGGGCCAAAATGGACAAAACGACATGAACTTAGCAACACTTGGAGGATATCATACGTGGATGTTATTAGAATTACACCAAACGCTAGCAGTTCAAGACATCGCGTTCACTGTCTAGCTAGTAGTTCAGTAACTCCTCACTATGCAAGGTTCAAGACCTCATGGACACCTTTGCCTAAATGGTATTTTCCGTACAATGATTTTTCGTTATTTACCGAGATTTCATTCATGTGGGGGATTGTTGGAGAAAATGAGTTATTTAATAAATGGATTTTTGGTCTTGGTGTGGTTTGATCTCATGACCTAAGGGTCTAAGGATACTCACTCATTTTTGAGTGAATGAAATGGAACATTTAGTCCCACATTGTGGAAAACTAAAGAGGTGCTCCACTATATAACCATGTGATCATGGATATGTTGTAAACCAATGTGGGTGGAGCGGGTGGGGCGAAAAAATACATGTTTTGACCCATGCCCAAGTGCGTATACCGTGCACCAAGTTCCTCTTCTACTCATTTTTATTTTTGGCGAATTTTTCTTTACGAAATTAATTCCAAAAATATTTTCTTAAGATGTTTATTTGTGGGAAATTCCTTTTACGAGTTTTACTTATTTTTGAAGAAAACCAAAACCTAACTTGATTTGCAAGTATCTCATCCTATAAATATGACTCAAAATTCTATTTTCAAAACTCACAAGCAGCGACTATCTCTAGGTCTACTTTTCTTCTTCTTCTTCTTCTTGTTTTTGGTGCGGCGTTTTACTTCCATCCCCGTTGTTGAGTTCAAGAGTGCGTAACTTGCTTTGTGCTAACTCAAGTTATATCGGGTAGTCTTATCCTGGACACATCTTTGCACGTTGGGGTTTAGCATTACTTCGGAGTATACCCGCGAACTAATGTGTTAAGGACAACTTGTTGAACCTGTGATTCTGCCCTCATCAATTTGTTCGTGGTAGAGTTGCTTGATACGGTTCTTTATATTTATTTTTTGATACATCTGACGTTTCTTCTATTGTTGCAAGATTCCAACAATCTTAACACATTAAGTTTCTTCTATTTCCTATGAAACGTGATTCTCGAAAGAGATGTTTAGATGATCCCCTAGAATTTTCGTCAACCAGTCAGTCATTACCTTTAGAGGAAGATGAACCAGAAATAGAACCTAGAAGAGGTAAAGGGTTAAAACTAGGAAAACCTATCTTGGTTGCATTACATACCTAGCCGAGTCTAATCCTCAGACTTATAAAGAAGCCATGACTTTTCCTGAAGCTTCGTGGTGGAAATAAGCTTCAATTAGTGAAATGGATTCCATTCGAGAAAATGGTACTTTTGAACTTGTAGATTTACCTCCAGGGTCTAAGACCATAGGTTGTAAATGGATTTTCAAGAGAAAACGTAATATATATTGAACTATTGAAAAATACAAGGCTATGTTGGTAGAGAAAGGCTATAACCAGATAGAAGGTATAGATTTCTTTGATACATATTCACCAGTGAGTAGAATTAAATCCATTAGGATGTTAATTGCTATAGCTTCTATCCATAACCTAGAGATACATCAGATGGATGTAAAGACAGCATTTTTGAATGGTGAATTAGATGAAGAAATCTATATGGAACAACCCAAAGGCTTTGTAGTCAAAGGTTGTGAAAAGAAAGTTTGTAAGCTGAAGAAATCTTTGTATGGATTGAAACAAGCACCTAAACAGTGGCATGAGAAACTTGATCATGTGATGATTTCTAGTGGTTTTAGAATTAATGAATATGATAAGTGTATTTATACTAAACTTGTCAAGGATGCCTGTGTGATTGTATGCTTGTATGTTGATGATATGCTTATACTAGGTACAAACATGGATGTTATTAATACCACTAAGAAACTGTTGAATGAGAACTTTGACATGAAAGACTTAGGCCCCGCTGATGTCATATTAGGGATGAAGATTAGAAAAACTTCTAATGGCTATAGTCTGATTCAGTCTTATTATGTTGAATCCATACTTAGGAAATATAATTAGTTTGACTGTAAACCTGTTTGCACTCCATATGATTCTTCTTGGAAACTCATGAAGAATGTGTAGGTGTTAACCAACTTGAATACTCGAGAGTCATAGGAAGTCTGATGTATTTGATGAATTGTACGAGACCATACATTGCTTATTGTGAGTAGGTTAAGCAGGTATACTTGTAATCCAGGGCAGAAACATTGGGATGCACTTATAGAGTGCTAAAGTACTTGAAGTACACAATGACCTTTTGTTTGAATTACGAAGGGTATCCGGCCGTCCTTGAGGGATTTTGCGATGCAAACTGGATAGCAGACAGATGAGTCTAAGTCTACGAGTGGATATGTATTCACTCTAGCAGGTGCGTCTGTATCTTGGAAGAGTTCCAAACAGACATGTATAGCTCGCTCAACTATGGAGTCGGAGTTTATTGCGTTAGATAAAGCAGGAGAGGAGGCCGAATGGCTAAGAAACTTTTTAGAAGATATTCCTCTCTGGCATAGGCCTGTGCCAGCTATATCTATACATTGTGACAGCAAATCTGCAATAGGTAGATCTAAGAATAACTTCTACAGTGGAAAGTCTATACATATACGTAGAAGACATGATTCTTTGAAATTACTAATCTTAACAGGCGTTATTTCCATAGATTGGACAAGGTCCAAGGAGAATATCGCAGACCCTTTGACGAAAGGATTGTCCAAGGAGATAGTTAGTAAAGCATCAAAGGTGATGGGGCTTAGGCTCAAATAATTAAACTTTCCATGAAGGATACTCAACCTTGCTGACAGAGATCCCAAGATCAAGGTTTCGAATAATACAGCTAATTTATGGTGGGTAAAGGTAAACACTATCAGAGAATTTCATTCTCTGTCCCTTCACTATGGTGATGATGTGATAGTGTCACTGCATGTGGAGAATGACTTTTAATTAAGTATTCATGAGTTCTATAGTTTTAATTTAAGATTGAAGTGGGGTGTAGCAGTAAACACTCTTGATGGAACTCACCTATCTGAATGAAAAAGTGGGTCGCTTGCTATGAGAATTGAGCCGATTCTCTAGAGAATTCTGAGAAACAGGATATGTCTAGGGCCAAAATGGACAAAACGACATGAACTTAGCAACACTTGGAGGATATCATACGTGGATGTTATTAGAATTACACCAAACGCTAGCAGTTCAAGACATCGCGTTCACTGTCTAGCTAGTAGTTCAGTAACTCCTCACTATGCAAGGTTCAAGACCTCATGGACACCTTTGCCTAAATGGTATTTTCCGTACAATGATTTTTCGTTATTTACCGAGATTTCATTCATGTGGGGGATTGTTGGAGAAAATGAGTTTTAATAAATGGATTTTTGGTCTTGGTGTGGTTTGATCTCATGACCTAAGGGTCTAAGGATACTCACTCATTTTTGAGTGAATGAAATGGAACATTTAGTCCCACATTGTGGAAAACTAAAGAGGTGCTCCCTATATAACCATGTGATCATGGATATGTTGTAAACCAATGTGGGTGGAGCGGGTGGGGCGAAAAAATACATGTTTGACCCATGCCCAAGTGCGTATACCGTGCACCAAGTTCCTCTTCTACTCATTTTTATTTTGGCGAATTTTTCTTTACGAAATTAATTCCAAAAATATTTTCTTAAGAGTTTATTTGTGGGAAATTCCTTTTACGAGTTTTACTTATTTTTGAAGAAAACCAAAACCTAACTTGATTTGCAAGTATCTCATCCTATAAATATGACTCAAAATTCTTTTCAAAACTCACAAGCAGCGACTATCTCTAGGTCTACTTTTCTTCTTCTTCTTCTTGTTTTTTGTGCGGCGTTTTACTTCCATCCCCGTTGTTGAGTTCAAGAGTGCGTAACTTGCTTTGTGCTAACTCAAGTTATATCGGGTAGTCTTATCCTGGACACATCTTTGCACGTTGGGGTTTAGCATTACTTCGGAGTATACCCGCGAACTAATGTGTTAAGGACAACTTGTTGAACCTGTGATTCTGCCCTCATCAATTTGTTCGTGGTAGAGTTGCTTGATACGGTTCTTTATATTTATTTTTGATACATCTGACGTTTCTTCTATTGTTGCAAGATTCCAACAATCTTAACACATTAAGTTTCTTCTATTTCCTATGAAACGTGATTCTCGAAAGAGATGTTTAGATGATCCCCTAGAATTTCGTCACCAGTCAGTCATTACCTTTAGAGGAAGATGAACCAGAAATAGAACCTAGAAGAGGTAAAGGGTTAAAACTATGAAAACCTATCTGGTTGCATTACATACCTAGCCGAGTCTGATCCTCAGACTTTAAAGAAGCCATGACTTTTCCTGAAGCTTCGTGGTGGAAATAAGCTTCAATTAGTGAAATGGATTCCATTCGAGAAAACGGTACTTTTGAACTTGTAGATTTACCTCCAGGGTCTAAGGCCATAGGTTGTAAATGGATTTTCAAGAGAAAACGTAATATAAATGGAACTATTGAAAAATACAAGGCTAGGTTGGTAGCGAAAGGCTATAAACAGATAGAAGGTATAGACTTCTTTGATACATATTCACCAGTAAGTAGAATTAGCTCCATTAGGATGTTAATTGCTATAGCTTCTGTCCATAACCTACAGATACATCAATGGATGTAAAGACAGCGTTTTTGAATGGTGAATTAGATGAAGAAATTTATATGGAACAACCCGAAGGATTTGTAGTTAAAGGTTGTGAGAAGAAGGTTTGTAAACTGAAGAAATCTTTGTATGGATTGAAACAAGCACCTAAACAGTGGCATGAGAAATTTGATCATGTGATGATTTCTAGTGGTTTTAGAATTAATGAATCTGATAAGTGTGTTTATACTAAACTTGTCAAGGATGCCTGTGTGATTGTATGCTTGTATGTTGATGATATGCTTATACTAGGTACAAACATGGATGTTATTAATACCACTAAGAAAATGTTGAATGAGAACTTTGACATGAAAGACTTAGGCCCCGCTGATGTCATATTAGGGATGAAGATTAGAAAAACTTCTAATGGCTATAGTCTGAGTCAGTCTCATTATGTTGAATCCATACTTAAGAAATATAATCAGTTTGACTGTAAACCTGTTTGCACTCCATATGATTCTTCTTGCAAACTCATGAAGAATAAGGGTGTAGGTGTTAACCAACTTGAATACTCAAGAGTCATAGGAAGTCTGATGTATTTGATGAATTGTACGAGACCAGACATTGCTTATGCTGTGAGTAGGTTAAGCAGGTATACTTGTAATCCAGGGCAGAAACATTGGGATGCACTTAATAGAGTGCTAAAGTACTTGAAGTACACAATGACCTTTTGTTTGAATTACGAAGGGTATCCGGCCGTCCTTGAGGGATTTTGCGATGCGAACTGGATAGCAGACTCAGAGGAGTCTAAGTCTACGAGTGGATATGTATTCACTCTAGCAGGTGCGTCTGTATCTTGGAAGAGTTCCAAACAGACATGTATAGCTCGCTCAACTATGGAGTCGGAGTTTATTGCGTTAGATAAAGCAGGAGAGGAGGCCGAATGGCTAAGAAACTTTTTAGAAGATATTCCTCTCTGGCATAGGCCTGTGCCAGCTATATCTATACATTGTGACAGCAAATCTGCAATAGGTAGAGCTAAAATAGCTTCTACAATGGAAAGTCTATACATATGCGTAGAAGACATGATTCTTTGAAATTACTAATCTCAACAGGCGTTATTTCCATAGATTGGACAAGGTCCAAGGAGAATATCGCGGACCCTTTGACGAAAGGCTTGTCCAAGGAGATAGTTAGTAAAGCATCGAAGGGGATGGGGCTTAGGCTCAAATAATTAAACTTGCCATGAAGGATACTCAACCTTGCTGACTGGAGATTCCAAGATCAAGGTTTCGAATGAGACAACTAATTTGTGGTAGTTAAAGGTAAACACTATCAGATAATTTATTATCTGTCCCTTCCCTATGGTGTTGATGTGATAGTGTGACTGCATGTGGAGGATGACTTTTAATTAAGTCTTAATGAGTTCTATAGTTTCAATTTAAGATTGAAGTGGGGTGTAGCAGTAAGCACTCTTGATGGAACTCACCTATCTGAATGAGGAAGTGGGTCGCTTCCTATGAGAATGGAGCCAATTCTAGAGCATTCTGAGAAACAGGATATGTCCAGGGCCAAAATGGACAAAACGGCACGAACTTAGCAACACTTGGAGGATATCAGGCGTGGATGTTATTAGAACTACACCAAACGGTAGCAGTTCAAGACATCGCGTTCACTGTCTAGCTAGTAGTTCGGTAACTTCTCACTATGCAAGGTTCAAGACCTCATGGACACCTTCTCCTAAATGGTATTTTCCGTACTCTGATTTTTCGTTATTTACCGAGATTTCATTCATGTGGGGGATTGTTGGAGAAAATGAGTTATTTAATGAATGGATATTTGGTCTTGGTGTGGTTTGATCTCATGACCTAAGGGTCTAAGGATACTCACTCATTTTTGAGTGAATGAAATGGAACCTTTAGTCCCACATTGTGGAAAACTAAAGAGGTGCTCCACTATATAACCATGTGCTCATGGATATGTTGTAAACCAATGTGGGTGGAGCGGGTGGGGCGAAAAAATACATGTTTTGACCCATGCCCAAGCGCGTATACCATGCACCAAGTTCCTCTTCTACTCATTTTTATTTTTGGCGAATTTTTCTTTAGGAAATTAATTCCAAAAATATTTTCTTAAGAGTTTTATTTGTGGGAAATTCCTTTTACGAGTTTTACTTGTTTTTGAAGAAAACCAAAATCTAAGTTGATTTGCAAGTATCTCATCCTATAAATATGACTCAAAATTCTCTTTTCAAAACACACAAGCAGCGACTATCTCTAGGTCTACTTTTCTTCTTCTTCTTCTTCTTGTTTTTTGTGCGGCGTTTTACTTCCATCCCCGTTGCTGAGTTCAAGAGTGGGTAACTTGCGTTGTGCTAACTCAAGTTATATCGGGCAGTCTTATCCTGGACACATCTTCGCATGTTAGGGTTTAGCATTACTTCAGAGTATACCCGCGAACTAATGTGTTAAGGATAGCTTGTTGAACTTGTGATTTTGCTCTCATCAATTTGTTCGTGGTAGAGTTGTTTGATACGGTTCTTTAGATTTATTGTTTGATACATTTGACGTTTCTTCTATTGTTGCAAGATTCCAACAGAGGATTCTAATGATTAAACTACGGTAGTTCTTCTGCGGAGGAATCTTTTTAATTGTTCGACTCCCATGCTCTCCTAGAAGAAGTGAAAAGATAGACAAGAAATTCCGAAGTAAGATGTCTGCTTGAATATCACAATTGCAGGTAACTTAAATGAAACTCTGATCGTATAAGGATACAGTAACACCTTACTTGGTAACTCACAGAAAGACACTTAGACTTAGTCCTTCTGTTTCCTATATACAAATCCGTTAACGTTTTAGAAGGATCTATTTGCATGAAGTGTGCAGATCCAACCATCGATGGAGCACATTAAGGAAGTGTTTTAGCATTTAGTAATAGCTAGATCGTGTTTACACTATTACTCCCATAATTTGGATATCGTGTTATAGAGTGGATATTGTGAACTAGAATCTACTAAAATAGATAGAAATAGTGTTGTATTTTCTCTTGCTTACCAGATTACGATTTGCGGGTTATAAAATCAGTGTTCCAATGGCAGCTAGATCTGCACCTGCTTTTGGACATGGGTACCTTTCTAAACCTTGTATTCAAAGTTTGAAGAACTTCTACGCAGGAGGTAGTGACGGTACTTTGTGGTTCATAAAAATCCTTCTTTTTAACATTCAAAGATACTGAATCATTTGAAGTTTCCAGAAAATGTCGTCTTGGCTCTTGTAAAATGCTTGAGATGTGAGCATCAGGTGTTGAAAAAGGTATGTTTTCCTTACTAACAACTCCTATGTAGTATTATATTTGTCTCACCTCTCAGTTGATATTTTTGCTAATGCTGTAGGAGGCAGCCTGGGCTTTTATCCACATAGCAGCAGGTATGGCATTGTATTATTTGGATTTTAAGTTTCATTGTTGTCCCACCTTACTCTACTTGGCGAAGTTACATTGTGGTCATTTATTTATTTGCAGCCAAATGGTTATATTCTTCTGCGAGATTATGCCACCAGTGACATTGCGCAGGTGAGTCTTGTTGATCGAATACGTTGTGCGTATGTCCTTCAATTTTGATATTTACTTATTTGCCAAAATTTGAGAAATAAGTACCAATATGAGTTCCTTATAGTCAAAAGTTCCGACTCTAGGTGCCGATTTTATAGAAGCAGCTCACGCTAAGAAACCAGATGATAAGTGAGAGTTTTTACGTCCGTGGAGATGGTACTGTAAGTCTAAGTGTCTTTCAGTGTGCGTACTATTTTTCTGAAGATTTCTTGTCGAGATTATTTAAACAAGATGGTTTTGATCCTGTTGGAATCAATGTATACTGCAAGCAAATAGAGAACCGCTCTAAGAATATCACCATGGATCGGTACAATCTCTTTTCGTAACTGTTTAACCTATAACTGGTAGCTTTCCAGTTTTTTTCTGTTGACGTCTCTTGATTCTTTTCACTTGTCTGTTTCATGAATCTATATATGGATAAAGCTAAAACTTTTAAGTATAAAATCCTTTGTTTTAAGCAAGCGATTTTGTGTGTTTCCGACTTTTTCTATTAAGATCTTTAATGAATTGTATGTACTATAGTTGTATCTTATCAACCTAGCTAGTAGTTGGGAGTAACATCTTCTAGCTGATACCTTACGGGCCATTTCTGGCTGATACATTTAACAACGCTGTTCAACTTATTTTGTTTACTTCAGCAGAACCAAACTGACTTAATCCACTACCTGTTTAAGAACTTCAGTTCGAAGTTGATTGAAATTCACATCATTGTGCATTTTTTTTTTGTTTGTCGTTGATTACTATATACCCATTCTTTTTTTAGTTGCTGTTCTGACTGTGGTCTTCATTTAGGCGATGGATACGTACTGTATTCTGCAAACAAGATCCCTGTAAAGATCCTCCTCTGTCCATGACTGAAGCTATATGACCATATGGTTATTCCTTGACCAAAAATTAAAGTCCTGATCAGGGCCGGCTTTGAAGGGTGGCAAGGTGTGCTCCCGTACAAGGCGTCCCAAAAGAAATTACATTTTTGAATGCCCAACTTTCTTGATCTGCTCTAATTTGGATGGGCTGAAATATAAAAACATTCTCAAGCCCAAATCTTTAAACTTATGTTTACTTCCCTCCATATTAGGTAGTTACCAAAGTGTAAATTAAGGGAAATTCCAAACATTAAAAACCTTAGAATTCAACCTTCCTCCTTACTTGTTGGTAGTTTTAACTATAAATTGAGAACTTAGGGAAGTTCATAATTCATTAAGAGGATTGTGAAGGGAACAATATTACTGTATACTATCATTTTGTAGGTAGGGATGTGGAGAATCGCTATCTAAATCATTAAGCTCACATTTGGAACAGAATTTGTTCTCCGTATTTTCATCAAGCTAAACATGTAATATTACATTGCGATTACGAAATGTTTGGCACTAAATTAGGTAATTACTACCTTTTGATACCTACATTGTACTCATAGCCGCACTGAAACGGTCATATCGGCTAAAAATGACATTCTAGACACGAAGGAAAAACTATATTATTTATATGAATCTTTCAAAAATTACGAACAAAAGGCGGTTCAAGAATTTTCGTACAATAACGTCAGAGACGGCCCTGGTCCTGATCTACTAAGGTGAGTTCATCACTTCCCACATCTGTTATCCATCTTAATATATAAGAAGATGTATTGTTCTGTGGGAACTACTTGTTGAGTAACTTATACTATTCTTTGACTTGAGGTTCAGTTCCAGCAGGAATATTGCACCGAAGTGGAATACTGGGATCTGTGAACTTATGTTGAGTATGTTGTTTGACTAAGCAACTTCTATTAGGAAATTTTGTATAGAAAGTAATGAATCATTTTTACATGTGGCATATCAGGATTTTTCTGCAATAGCATTTTATATCTAATTTGTCTTGTAGCATCTAAGACAATAAAGTTCTTACTCAGACTAATTGAAGCATGATTCGATCTCATTGCAGTTTCCGGTTTATATATTGCTTTATTATAACTGAAGATCATAGGTGGTTTAAAGCCGGTTCCTTGGCAGCTATAAGATTTGTAAATTTCTATGTAGTTGTCTGCAGTGATTAAAGTTGGAAGAACATAGGAATTTTGTAAATTTTCGTGAACTGAGCTTTAGGAACTTACTAAGTTCCTATGTGTACACTAGTTTGTTATACTTGTATACATTTGTATCAAACACTTAATATTTTTATTAACTTCAATTAAAGAATCCCGTTTTCCATAATATAATACAGTTTTGTATGTCCATTGAATAAATGACATTGTAGATTGTAATTTGTCTATCTGTGGAAATGATGAATATGGGGAACTGGGTAACTACAGGGGGTGAAATTTTGGGGAAATGGATTTTGACCAGGTCAATGAAGACCTGGCCTCTTTTTTTTCTGTTGCAAAAAATTAGCAACGTCCATCATTTGTTGCTAAATTAGAACCAGAACCAATAACATATAGTTACGGGTGTTAAATAGTATCACATCGCCTAGGGCAACCTAGGTCCCGTGTTTAATAAGCCTCGGGCAATTCTAACCTTGCAAGTCGGTTTTCGAGATTAGTTAGGTCCGGGGATTTCTAGCATGGTATCAGAGCCAGACCCCTCTCAACGCTATCCGTGTGTTCGTGGTTTCCGTACCACTCCGTATCCCCGCCAGTGTGTGTCAGCGGTTTCTGTACCACTCCGTATCCCCGCCAGTGTGTGTCCGTGGCTTCCGTGCCACTCCGTTTGTGTATCCCCAGTCATTGAGGGGGGTGTTAAATAGTACCACATCGCCTAGGGCAACCTAGGTCCCGTGCTTAATGAGCCTCGGGCAATCCTAACCTTGCAACCCGGTTTTCGAGGTTAGTTAGGCCCGGGGATTTCTAATACCGGGTAGGGGTATTCCTGTCATTAGCATAGCTTAGCAACGTCATACTTCTGTTGCGAATTTGTGTCGTTGCGAATCCCTGTTGCTGACCGGGAGTCCCAACCGAAGTTATGTCGTTGCGAAAAATTGCAACACGATTAATGCAACAGAGATCTGCCTTGCGACCCCAGTCAGCAACACCCATGGGCCATTGAGATCCTTAAAAATGGTGTAGGGCCTCCAATTTGATAAGTCTAACTAAGATCAGAATTAACTTAGTTTCTCTTATACGAAATCAAATTGGACTAAACAAATGATCTTGTATTTTTGTTAAGCCCAAACAATACATACAAACCAAAATAAATTGACTTGCACAATTATTTTATTAACCGGAAGCAATTGAAACAAACATACATATTGTAGCATCGCAATTGCACCGAATTTCGTTAAGCAAAAACACTTGATACCCAACAATAAAGAAGATACCAAACAATATGCCAAATAAATTGACACAGTTTTTCTTAACCGGAAACAATTGAATCACACGCACATCCATACACAATATATTGGAACATATCAATTGTACCTAAATTTTGTTAAGCAAAAGCAAAATATATGCAATATAAACAGGCTTTTCTTATACAGGAAAACGATTAACTAACAAATTCGTTATCTTAAATTCCGCAGCCTCTTCTCCCCCGAAAGATATATCATTAAGCGCAAGTTCAAATAAGAACTCTCCTCCAGTGTGTTGTCATCCTCTCGCAAGAACAAAAGAACAACAACAAAAGCAACCTTTACCAGAGAAAGGTTGAATCGGTTTTAACTAATGCGTGCCAATATCAAGAGTTGAAAACCCGAAACACATATGTTATGCTAAACACAACTCATGTAAACACAAATTGATTCAACATATTGTGACTTTTCACATATGAGTTTCAATCGTAACACCTTATGATCATTTGATAAACAACATGGGATAGAACTTAATCCTGCTAAATCAAAAAATCACACAAATCATAAGGGTTACATCATATGAGATCGAATATTATGGTTAATAAAAACCGAAATCAAACATCTCATAAATCCAATTTGCAATACATCATAAATATTCAACAGAAAATCACGTATTTCAATTACCTCAATCTTGTAGTAAATTAAATTAAAAAACCAACGCAAAAAGAATGAGGTCATTCCGAGTTCGGACGAAGACGTTATGGGCAAAACAGTTTTACACTCCTTCGTGTGGACCAATCACTAGGACCAGTTACGGTGATTACTCGTGATGAGTCATACCAATCATCAGGACCAATTACGGTGATTACATGTGATGGGTCATACCAAACACCATGACCGGTTCACAACATGAATCCAACACAAAATTGTTTTAGACATAACTTTTGCATACAATGTCCGAATTCAGTGATTTTTGACTCATTTTAAACGTAAAAACAAGAGATACAAATATATGACCTGTGGATATCAAAATCATAAACTCAAGATAAGATTTTCTATCAAAATCTCGAATATAGATAGAGAAGGTATGAGTATAGAAGAAAATAAATCTCCCAAAAGATGTTAATTAGTCATATAATAACCGATAAGGTATGTGCCCAGTTTGATGTGCTTCCTTACCCTTCATAATATTGAGCACAAAGGTGAGCATGCACATTCCAACACAACTAGGTTTTTTTTATTTGAGCTTTGTCATCTTTGTCACAAGGGACTAATACGGAATCACTCTTGACATCTTGCTTGGTTTGCTTACTCTTGTTCCATCTCTTGTTTTTCTTCTTTGACTTGTGATGAAGAGTGTCAGTATCACAACGTGCATTCTTACAAGAGATTTTAGACAATAAAATGTCTTTCCTTGGTCTTTTAAGAAGACTCTCAAAAATATTGTTACCAACATTTATCAATTGAGTGTCATTCTTGTGACTAACTTTTGGTCCCTCTTTGGTTATGGAGGACTTCGGGACCCATTTAGGGATGGGTTTCGCAGGAGCAACTTTCTCCTTCATATCATTAGGACCATTGCCCTTTTGGATATTCTGCGAAACAACCTTTCTCTAACTTGGAACATCAGATCTTGCCTTCGCATTTACAAAGTCATCTCTCTTTCTATAGTCAGGTTTTTTATAAGATGACCTTGTCGAATGATAGGAAAAACTGAACTATCATTATAATGATTCTACTGTCTAAACTTTATACAATAATGATCTGAGTTCTTTCGGGGAGAAAACTTAGCCAATTCGTTTGATACAAAAGAAAGTGCATCTTGCATCTTACGAACTTTGCATCTCCATTGCAAGTGTCATTTATTACCACAATAATAACAATGCTTAGTAACTGTAGTTACCTAAAATCTGATAGAGTTTAGAAGTGGGATTTTCGGGTTTCTGAAAGTGAGTTACGGGAGGTTGAGCACGAACAATTTTCGCTTAAACCACGCATAATGGAAGTTCAAAGGCTGCTTCAGTCACAGGGAAGAGATTTAGGGATGGTCTTAGGGAGGGAAGCATATGAAGAGAGAAATCATAGAATTATAGGGTTTGAAGAAGAATTGCTCTGATATGTTATCAGAAAGATCATCGTAGCTTGGAGAAATAGATGACCTATTTATAACTGAATTCTCTAAGATAGAGTGATATTCTTTGATTTGTAAGAATGACTAGGATGACCTGAATGTATCTGTTACCCTAATTTTCCTAACGCGCATGACTTATGCCTTTAGCTGCCACGTTCGATTCAATTTGGGACGACAAACAATTTTCCTACCGCACATGAATGAGTTTATCCATCCACCTTGACCGTTGGAGGGCTGAATATGGTAATGGTAAAAGATGATGTTGGTATTGAAACAGCCGAGAAAAGGAGAGATTGATGTTGTTTCTGTCGTGACTGAAATTAGGAGATGGGTTCGACAGAACAGGGAGGATTCTCATGGGTTGATGCTTGTTTGAGCTGCAAAACAAGAGGCTGTGAAGAAGTTGAGTCGATGCTATTACACCGTGAAGCTCAGGGAAGTGTTGGTGGTGATGTGTGGTTGAATTACAAAGACGTTGCAACAATTGAAAAGCTGATGATAATCTGAAGCTTCTAATGCTTGAGTTACAATAGATGAATGCGTAGGATTGTCGCAGGGAAGAAGAAATGGCCTGAAATTATGGCCGGATTAATCCTGAAAACAGAGGAAACTCTATCTAAATCTTTCCTCCGGCGAGTCAAATCAGACCGGCGATGAGCCGATCCAGCTCAGTGACTAAGATCTACTCAGAAGACTCAGACCTGAATAAGACCAGCTGACTCTCTTCCTCTTTGACTTGTTGACTAACGGAAGACCAATTTGACAGTTAACTCTAACGGCGCCGTAACGGAATATTCTGTCAGCAGAGTAGAAGATTCTGATCGCTGGCGGCGAATTTCCAGGCCGGATTCGGGTGGTTCCAGGATTTTCGCAGCGACCAAAATAACAGATTTTTGTATGAGTTTCTCTCATGGGGTGTGAAGACCTAGAATTGGAATGGGTCTGAGGAATTGGGCTTGAATTTGGAAGGAGAAGGTGGAAGAGTTTTAAAAAGACAAAGATTTGGAAGTTGTGCTACAAAAGGAAAGGGATTCTATTCCTAAGAGGATTGCTAGGAAATTGAAGCCTATAAATAGAGAAGATCTCTACACAAATTTTACACCTCTACACACACAACACTTGTGTTTTTGCTTGCTTTCAAAATTCTTCTTTCAATTATTTGTGTGAACTTTAAGAATTCTCCCTTTAATTATTTGTGTGAATTTCAAAAACATGAGTATCTAATTTTCTTATTGATTGAGTATGAATTCCTAGTTCTTAACATGTTTTGAGTTTTTTTTTTAAATCTACTTTAAAGTTTTCACATGATTATCGTTTGTTTTTACTAATAGGAATGTTTATACATTCATGGTTGATTGATAGGTCGTTTAGGATGCATACTAAATTGATTTGTTATTTGATCTAAAGCTAGTGAAAGTTAGGGGATAAGTAATCATTTCTTGACTCTTTACACAAGTAGCAAACACGAGACCTTGCGGAGGGATTCCGTGGAGCAATTGTGTGTGAAACAACGTTAGCAAGTAGACCTTGAGCTAAGAGTCTAACTACTAATATCAACCTAATAAATTCATAAATCTTAATGCGGTTAACTAAATTACATCTTGAGTGAGCTACTACTAGGTGGTTTGGTGAATAGAATCCGGTAGTCGAGAACTTCCATATCCGGTGATACTAGGGATTTAGGGGTTTAGCACTGAGCTAGCTGCTTAACCTACGGTTGGTGATAATCTGTGACTAATAAAAAGTGGAAAAGAACATAACTTGAATCATTGTTTTGCAACGAAGAAGGATTCCTTGATCTAATCTCTCTTATTGATTTTAACTTTATCTTTTTAATTGCTTTGTTTATTCTTTTACTTTATAAAATCTAAATCCCCCCTTTTTGTGACAACTAAACAACTAAAACCTCTTGCTCCTCGTGGGAACGAACTTGACTACACTATATTACTTGTTAATTAGGTGGAAAAATATTAATTAATTTGTTGTGGTTACGACACGCATCAGGTACCAAAGACCAATATCCAAGGATCAATCAATGACAATCAACAACCAAAGGTTGGATTACTCTAATTGATGATCTAACGCAGAACCTGTATTATTTCAATTATAAAGATAAAACAATATAATGCGGAAATTTAAATAACACAAACACCAGAAATTTTGTTAACGAGGAAACCACAAATGCAGAAAAACCCCGGAACCTAGTCCAGATTGAACACACACTGTATTAAGCCGCTACAGACACTAGCCTACTCCAAGTTAACTTCGGACTGGACTGTATTTGAACCCCAATCAATCTCCCACTGATCCAAGGTACAGTTATGCTCCCATGCCTCTGATCTCAGCAGGATACTACGCACTTGATTCCCTTAGCTGATCTCACCCACAACTAAGAGTTGTTACGATCCAATATCGTAGGCTTTGACAATAAACAAATCTGTCTGACACAGACAAGTCTATCAAAGGATCAATCTGTCTCTCACAGATAAAACCTAAAGACTTTGTTCCGTATTTTGATAATAATCAAGGTGAACAGGAACCAATTGATAATCCGGTCTTATACTCCCGAAGAACAGCCTAGAGTTATCAATCACCTCACAACAATCTTAATCGTATGGTAGCGAAACAAGATGTTGCGGATCACAAACGATGAGACGAAGATGTTTGTGATTACTTTTTATATCTTGCCTATCGGAGATATCAATCTTAATCCAATCAATCTGATTGTACTCGTACGATAGAAGATGCAATATTAGATCACACAACTACGATAAAAGTAGTATCGGTTTGGCTTCACAATCACAATGAAGTCTTTAAGTCGTTAACCTGGTTTTAGAAGAAGAAAACCAAAGGTTAAAGGAGAATAGACTCTAGTATGCAAACTAGTATCACACGTAAGGTGTGGGGAGAACAATACTAGATGTCTCCTTTATATAGTCTTTCAAATCAGGGTTTGCAATCAATGTTAGCTTAGTAACAAAGCATTCAATATTCACCGTTAGATGAAAACCCGATTTAGATTCAAGCTAATATTTCTCAATCATTAGATCGAAAACTTATCTTGTTACACACACTTGACAATGCACGCTTCTAGGTTTGTTAACCTTACCCCAACGTATGCACTTGTTGGTTCAATAATAGTTAACCAAAAGGTTAGCCATATGAGCATCTCATATCAAACATATTCTTCTTCACCATAACTAGTTCAAATGACTTCAAATGAACTAGTTAGAGAGTAGTTCAATTGCAAGGAAATCTTATGTACTACACAAGACACAATTGAAGCAAAGATGATTTGATTCACTTGAATCGGTTCATGAACTTTTATAGCCACGGTTTGCAAACTGCATTCCTTAGTATTTTTAAGTTTAATTTCAGAAATCATCTTCAGATATATAACCTTCTTAAGTTCGCAGACTAGGTTAGCGGATTTAAGCAACCGGGCAGAGTTTACAAACTCCAGAAGAAAATCTCGGCAAAAGAACTTCCGCCGGTTCGCGGACTGGGTTCGCGGACTGGTACTCACGCAACTAGTTTGTAAAATCCAGCAGAATTTCTCGGGATGAGAAGTTCGGTAGTTCGCGGACTTGGCAACAAGCCATTCTTACGGTTTCTCTTGATCAACAAAGTTCACAAACTTTGGTTCAAGGAATAGGACTTATACATAAATGTGTTTCCACAACAATGCTTATGTCCACCATTGTTTATGTAATTTAAACTCTCATTTCAATCGTTGAAACATTCTTAGAGGACGTTATGTAGTTATTACACCATTTCTCATCAAAGCAATTTTCAAAGTGATTGAAACATATCATGACTTTCGTCACTAAGTAAAGATAAACTTGATCGAAGCGAAAAGCTTACCAACATATATTTCGAGATATAGATAGGCGAGGTATACTCGGCTCGAAATACCAAATGTGTATAAACCAAGTCTATATATATAACATACGACTTCTTGTCTCAAAGAGTAGGAGATAGAGTAGATATACTTTTGAGTGATAGATAAGTTCAAGTCTTCACATACCTTTTTGTCGAGAAGTTCCACCGGTTCCTTGAGTAGTTCTTCTGCTTGTACGATGAATCGCCATGAAGTACTTGAGCTCAAATACACTTTCTATCCTAGTCCGAGACTTATCTATAATATACTAGAAATAAAGACTTATAGTTTTGATCACTAACATTGAAAAACATGCTTGAGATAGCAACGCATGCGAGGTTGACCGAGCAATGCTCTAACAATCTCCCCCTTTGTCAATTTTAGTGAGAAAACTATCAATACATATGGAATACAAAAAAGATAAAAAAAAAACTTTAGTAGCTCCTATTCCACATGTCTAATCTTCAACTTACCTCGAAATCTTCGTCACTTCCAAGTACTCCAATGATCCCAAAGGTTGTAAGTTTAGCATCACCGTTGTTGAAGATCCGTAGCTATAAAAATGAGAAAGCATCGGTCTCGATCATTGTTATACACTGTCATAGTATTATTACACAGTGTCAAAGTTCAATTGTATCACAACTTTAATAATAATACTATGGTGATATGTATCACTCCCCTTAGTCAATACTCCATCTCACATGGAAATCACTCCCCCTTATATAATGATCCGAAAACCATATGTATTTGTAGTGTGAACTACATATTAATTCTCCCCCTTTTTGTCAATAAAATTGGCAAAGGTACAAGAAAGGGATCCTAATGAAATTTCCGAAAGAGACGTTTCATAGACTAAAAGAAGAATACATACCAACTAATTTAGATGCAATCATAAAGCCGAAGCCAAATGCATTCATCAAGGAGTTTAAAGATACAAGATAACCCCTCTAATATTCCTCAGCCGCACACCCCTCAAGATATGACCATTAAGCACAAGTTCAAAAGAACTCTCCCCCATTTGATGTCATTCCCGAAAGAACAACAAGAGCGACCTTAATTTCAAAAGAAAATAAGGATTTTATTGGACACCAAAAACCATGAGAATGATTTTCTATATCCAAAAACTCAATCAAATTAATCACAAGTAAACCCATGATTAATTTAATCGGAATACACAATCAAATTAAACACAAGAAGTGATCAATTCAATTGATTGTGTTCAACATAAGAGAACTTATGGAGACACGAAAATACTCAACTAGATTAATTACAAGAGAACCTATAATTAATCTAATTGGAATACACAACCAAACTAATCACAAAAGTAATCAATTTAATTGTCATTTGTTTTGCTCGACATAAAAAAACTTATGGAGCAATAACTAAATAATCAAACAAGATGATTAATTTAGTTCAATATGCTCGACATAACATATCTCACAGAATACCAACTAAGCTAATAAATAAACTTGGTTGTTTAGTGCTGAACATAAGATGCATTACGGAGCCTCACAGTAATACATAAAAATATGGATCAGGGATGAACAATACTGCGGAATACACAAGGATTCATTCTATCTTCAATCACTATTTGCATAACGATAATTAATAGACATAATCCTTGAAAACAAAAGATTTTAACCTATCTTCCGTCAAATGTTTGACAATATAGGCTTAACTTTTGTATTTGTCAAAAGTCTATTCATTCTTAAACCAGTACGTGAATACCGATCACAAACGACTTTACTTTTGACAGAGTACGGGACAAACATAGTTCACGGACGTAAACACCAATATCCCATAACAAATTGCAATACAAAAAATCATAAAGATTAATACTGCAAAAACATCATCCTCCAAATATTTTTAAAACTTAAACAAAATAAACCTAAAAAGAAGATTAAAACTAATAGCTCTGTGTAGTCATAATTTCTATTCAAGCACTAGTTATTCTTTCAACTAAACCAAAAAGAAGACATACTAGGCAACATAGAACTTTCTCAAGGCCTATACTGAGAATTCCTTCTCATTGTTAAAGAACCCATTGATTATGGGATCATTCAATTCCTCTAAGTCTTCAAAAATATCACTTAACTCACCGAGTTCTCTTTTTAGGTCACGCAAGGTGTTCTTGGTTAGAGACAACATTTGTTCATAGTGAGTTATTTTTTCCAAAGAGGAAACAATTTGAGATTTTAAATTATTTCTCTTGTTGATGAAATCTTTCACCCTGCCTCTAACATCATTATCAAAATGACAAACAGATAAGAGACAGTTAGAGGAAGAACCTTCTCCAATATTTGTAGCCTTCACTTTCTTCACCCTTGAGAAGGAAATTCCTTTACACAAATACACTTTTGCTGCCTCGACTGCATCCCTGCTAGTAGTACCTCTAGTTATAGGAGCCATGAAACTGTATCTTTTAGGAAGAAGAAGGTTTACAAAAGAATAAAGACAGACTTATGAACGTCTAAACCCTAAAAGAACAAGTCAGAAAGACGCAAAACCTCATTTTCTCAAGTTAAAAATGAGGATGCGAACGTCTCTGGAACTAGACAGAGACGTTATGAGCCAAACGCTCCCCTTGTTTTCCACATAGTGGTTTACCAAGGTTTGTTGTGTAAACAGATTTCCTACCTCTTCTGAATCTGGAAGCACTGGTTTTATGAGTTCCCTGTTGATTATTCAGATTCATCTTTTCCATGCTCTTCTGCAGTTTGGTGATTTTCTTGTTGCTCTTTTTGAATCTCCAGCACGTGCTTTGAACATGATTCCCATTTCCACAAAACAAACAAATCAGAGATCTTTTTCCTTGTTGAAGTACCTTCTGTTTATCACAACTGTCAACCTTTAATCCATGATTAATAGAAGCAATAGGGTTGACAATGCCGGCAGTTTTGCCTTTAAATCCTAAACATTTGTATTTCCAAAGGACTTTTGACCAAATAGCATTGCTGAACTTTTGTCAGAACTTCCAGACAATCTTTGTAGATCATCCTTAAGAGTGTTAATCTCTTTTTCCTTTAGAGCAATGGTTTCGGTGAGTTCATCATTGAGACGATCTATCTCAAGAGTTTTCACCTGGATAAATGATCCTAGTTTCTTCAATGAAGATTTTAATTGAAGATTTTCTTGAAGAACCTCTTTATTCAAGAATTCAAAAATCTTTGTGTCAGACTCAAATTCTGAATCAAGACTTGAGTAGGAGGATATTTCGGTTGCAAGAGCTGGGGGTTCTCCATCAGACGTATTCAACTCGTTGACACTTAAAGATTTTTCCTTCATAGAATCATTAGCTTTAAATGCTGACGATAGATGTATGTCACATCTAAGGCTTCTTTTCACAAATTCTTTGATTCTTTCTGTCATTAATGGTCTGTCAAACCAATCACCATTAGAGCAGCATTCATCAGCCCAAGACAAGATCGAAGTTTCAGTTGTGTCGGAAATAACATTGAATGCAAAGGTTTGAACAAAATTATGATCAAGAATTTTTACCTTTTCATTTGGAGGACAAGATACAAGATTCCATACTTCTTGTCCTTGGAACTGAGTTAACTCTTCATGCATTGCATTTTCCCATAAGGGATCTTCCACAGTTTTATCAATATTCCTTTTGAAAAGGTCAAGGGTTTTAGAACACTCCCTGAGATTGTGGTTTATTCCTGATGAGGCGTTCATATAGATTTTGTCGTCCATAGAGTCAGATCGCTACAAACACAGATTTGTAAGGTCTTGAACGTGTTTGCCTGCTCTGATACCAATTGAAAAAGCGGGGTTCTAACAACACCACCCAATATTTATCTTAACAATCTGTATGGACTAACTCCAATATACTTTGCTAGAGAATCAACTAGACATTCAGACTCAATCTAGACTAAAGTATATCGAGGAGTTAATATCTCTCTCTCTTGTTTTGATTTACTCAAACTAATAGAATTCAGTGAGTCTTTAATCAAACACAAGGAATAACTTGGATGGTACCAAAGACCAATATCCAAGGATCAATCAATGACAATCAACAAACAAAGGTTGGATTACTCTAGTTGATGATCTAATGCACAACCTGTATTATTTCAATTATAAAGATAAAACAATATAATGCGGAAATTTAAATAACACAGACACCAGAAATTTTGTTAACGAGGAAACCGCAAATGCAGAAAAACTCCGCGACCTAGTCCAGATTGAATACACACTGTATTAATCCTCTACAGACACTAGCCTACTCCAATCTAACTTCGGACTGGACTGTAGTTGAACCCCAATCAATCTCCCACTGATCCAAGGTACAGTTATGCTCCTACGCCTCTGATCCCAGCAGGATACTGCGCACTTGATTCCCTTAGATGATCTCACCCAGATCGCAGGCTTTGACAATAAACAAATCTGTCTCACACAGACAAGTCTATCAAAGGATCAATCTGTCTCCCGCAGATAAACCCTAAAAGTTTTATTCCATCTTTTGAAGATAATCAAGGTGAATATTAACCAATTGATAATCCGGTCTTATTTTCCCGAAGAACAACCTAGAGTTATCAATCACCTCACAACAATCTTAATCGTATGGTAGCGAAACAAGATGTTGCGGAATCACAAATGATGAGACGTAGATATTTGTGATTACTTTTTATATCTTGCCTATCGGAGATATCAATCTCAAGCCAAACAATCTGATTGTACTCGTACGATAGATGATGCAAGGTCAGATCACACAACTACGATAAAAGTAGTATCGGTCTGGCTTCACAATCCCAATGAAGTCTTTAAGTCGTTAACCTGGTCTACACAACAAAGCATTCAATATTCACCGTTAGATGAAAACCCGATTTAGATTCAAGCTAATATTTCTCAATCGTTAGATCGAAAGCTTAGCTTGTTACACATATTTGACAATGCACGCTTCTAGGTTTATTAATCGTACCCAAACGTATGCACTTGTTGGTTCAATAATAGTTAACCAAAAAGTTATCCATATGAGCATCTCATATCAACCATGTTCTTCTTCACCATAACTAGTTCAAATGACTTCAAATGAACTAGTTAGAGAGTTGTTCAATTGCAAAGTTGGCTTTAACGAATCCCCTGGCTAGTAGATACTAGCGCTACGAAATATAATTAACTTATAGCTTTTTCAGAGCTTTTAAGAGTTTTTCAGAGCTCTTTAGATTTTTCGGAGCTCTTTAGATATTTTAGGTCTTTTTAGAGTTTTCAGGGTTTTTTTAGAGTTTTCAAGGCTTTTTAGAGAACATTCAAAGTTGATCTTCACTATTGTAGGGATTTGTTATTATCATTATTTAATGAATCTCCTAGCTTGTAGATCCTAGTGCTACGGAGTATAATTAAATTTAAGCTTTTCAAAGCTTTTTGGAGTCTTCCCTAGCTTTTTAGAGTTTCTCATAGCTCTTTCAAGGCTCTTTAGTGATTTTACGGTTTTAGGAAAAATTCAAAGATAATCTTCATTGTTGTAGGAAATTTTGTTAGTATCATTCTTTATAAACAATTAAGTTACTTTCAGTTGGGTTTAAACAATCCCCTGGCTAGTAGATACTAGCGCTACGAAATATAATTAACTTAAAGCTTTTTGAGAGATTTTAAGAGTTTTTCGGAGCTCTTTATATATTTTAGGGATTTTTATAGTTTTCAGGGTTTTTTTTTAGAGTTTTCAAGGCTTTTTAGAGAACATTCAAAGTTGATCTTCACTATTGTAGGGATTTGTTATTATCATTCTTTATCAAATCCCCTAGCTTGTAGATCCCAGTGTTACGTAGTATAATTAAATTTAAGTTTTTCAAAGCTTTTTGGAGTATTCATGAGCTTTTTAGAGTTTCTCAGAGCTCTTTCATGGCTCTTTGGTGTTTTTAGGGTTTTTAGGGAACATCCAAACATAATCTTCAATTGTTAGTATCATTAAATTATAAAGAATTAAGTTACTTTCATTTGGCTGTAACGAATCCCCTAGCTAGTAGATACTAGCGCTACGAAATAAAATTAACTTAAAGCTTTTTCAGAGCTTTTTAGAGTTTTCCAGAGCTCTTTAGATTTTTCGGAGATCTTTAGATATTTTAGGGCTTTTTAGAGTTTCCAGGGTTTTATTAGAGTTTTCAACGCTTTTAAGAGAACATTCAAAGTTGATCTTCACTATTGTAGAGAATTGTTATAATCATTCTTTAAAGAATCTCTTAGCTTGTTGATCCCAGTGCTACGGAGTATAATTAAATTTAAGCTTTTCAAAGCTTTTTGGAGTTTTCCTGAGCTTTTTAGAGTTTCTCATAGCTTTTTCAGGGCACTTTAGTGATTTTACGGTTTTTAGGAAAAATTCAAAGATAATCTTCATTATGGTAGGAAATTTTGTTAGTATCATTCTTTATAAAGAATTAAGTTACATTCAGTTAGCTTTAAACAATCCCCTGGCTAGTAGATACTAGCGCTACGAAATATAATTAACTTAAAGCTTTTTGAGAGATTTTAAGAGTTTTTCGGAGCTCTTTAGATATTTTAGGGCTTTTTAGAGTTTTCATGGTTTTTTTTTAGAGTTTTCAAGGATTTTTAGAGAACATTCAAAGTTGATCTTCACTATTGTAGGGATTTGTTATTATCATTCTTTAGCAAATCCCCTAGCTTGTAGATCCCAGTGTTACGTAGGATAATTAAATTTAAGTTTTTCAAAGCTTTTTGGAGTATTCATGAGCTTTTTAGAGTTTCTCAGAGCTCTTTCAGGGGTCTTCGGTGTTTTTAGGGTTTTTAGGGAACATCCAAACAAAATCTTCAATTGTTAGTATCATTAAATTATAAATAATTAAGTTACTTTCATTTGGCTTTAACGAATCCCCTAGCTAGTAGATACTAGCGCTACGAAATAAAATTAACTTAAAGCTTTTTCAGAGCTTTTTAGAGTTTTTCAGAGCTCTTTAGATTTTTCGGAGCTCTTTAGATATTTTAGGGCTTTTTAGAGTTTCAAGGGTTTTTTTAGAGTTTTCAACGCTTTTAAGAAAACATTCAAAGTTGATCTTCACTATTGTAGGGAATTGTTATTATCATTCTTTAACGAATCTCTTAGCTTGTAGATCCCAGTGCTACGAAGTATAATTAAATTTAAGCTTTTCAAAGCTTTTTGGAGTCTTCCTGAGCTTTTTAGAGTTTCACGTAGTTCTTTCAGGGCTCTTTAGTGATTTTAGGGTTTTTAGGAAAAATTCAAAGATAATCTTCATTATTGTAGGAAATTTTGTTAGTATCATTCTTTATAAAGAATTAAGTTACTTTCAGTTGGCTTTAACGAATCCCTGGCTAGTAGATACTAGCGCTACGAAATATAATTAACTTAAAGCTTTTTCAGAGCTTTTTAGAGTTTTTCAGTGCTCTTTATATTTTTCGGAGCTCTTTAGATATTTTAGGGCTTTTTAGAGTTTTCAGGTTTTTTTTAGAGTTTTCAAGGATTTTTAGAGAACATTCAAAGTTGATCTTCACTATTGTAGGGATTTGTTATTATCATTATTTAACGAATCTCCTAGCTTGTAGATCCCGGTGCTACAGAGTATAATTAAATTTAAGCTTTTCAAAGCTTTTTAGAGTTTCTCAGAGCTCTTTCAGGACTCTCTGGTGTTTTTAGGGTTTTTAGGAAACATCCAAACATAATCTTCATTATTGTTGGGAATTTTGTTAGTATCATTCATTACAAAGAATTAAGTTACTTTCAGTTGGCTTTAACGAATCCCCTGGCTAGTAGATACTAGCGCTACGAAATATAATTAACTTAAAACTTTTTCAGAGCTTTTTCGAGTTTTCCAGAGCTCTTTAGATTTTTCGGAGCTCTTTAGATATTTTAGGGTTTTTTAGAGTTTTCAGGGTTTTTTTAGAGTTTTCAACGCTTTTTAGAGAACATTCAAAGTTGATCTTCACTATTGTAGGGAATTGTTATTATCATTCTTTAACGAATCTCCTACCTTGTAGATCTCAGTGTTACATAGTATAATTAAATTTAAGCTTTTCAAAGCTTTTTAGAGTCTTCCTGAGGTTTTTAAAGTTTCTCAGAGCTCTTTCAGGGTTCTTTGGTGTTTTTAGGAAAAATCCAAACATAATCTTCATTATTGTTGGGAATTTGGTTAGTATCATTCATTATAAAGAATTAAGTTACTTTCAATTGGCTTTAAAGAATCCCTTTGCTAGTAGATACTAGCGCTACGAAATAAAATTAACTTGAAGCTTTTTCAGAGCTTTTTAAAGTTTTTCAGAGCTCTTTAGATTCTTCGGAGGTCTTTAGATATTTTAGGGCTTTTTAGAGTTTTCAAGGTTTTTTTAGAGTTTTAAAGGCTTTTTAGAGAATATTCAAAGTTGATCTTCACTATTGTAGGGAGTTGTTATAATCATTATTTAACGAATCTCCTAGCTTGTAGATCCCAGTGCTACGGAGTATAATTAAATTTAAGCTTTTCAAAGCTTTTTGGAGTCTTCCTGAGCTTTTTAGAGTTTCTCATAGCTCTTTCAGGGCTCTTTAGTGATTTTAGGGTTTTTAGAAAAAATTCAAATATAATCTTCATCATTGTAGGAAATTTTGTTCGTATCATTCTTTATAATGAATTAAGTTACTTTCAGTTGGCTTTAACGAATCCCCTGGCTAGTAGATACTGACGCTACGAAATATAATTAACTTAAAGCTTTTTCAGAGCTTTTTAGATTTTTCGGAGCTCTTTAGATATTTTAGGGCTTTTTAGAGTTTTCAGGTTTTTTTTAGAGTTTTCAAGCCTTTTTAGAGAACATTCAAAGTTGATCTTCACTATTGTAGGGATTTGTTATTATCATTATTTAACGAATCTCCTAGCTTATAGATCCCAGTGCTACAGAGTATAATTAAATTTAAGCTTTTCAAAGATTTTTGGAGTCTTCCTGAGCTTTTTAGAGTTTCTCAGAGCTCTTTCAGGGCTCTTTGGTGTTTTTAGGTTTTTAGGAAACATCCAAACATAATCTTTATTATTGTAGGGAATTTTGTTAGTATCATTCATTATAAAGAATCAAGTTACTTTCAGTTGGCTTTAACGAGTCCCCTGGCTAGTAGATACTAGCGCTACGAATTAAAATTAACTTAAAGCTTTTTCAGAGCTTTTTAGAGTTTTTCAGAGGTCTTTAGATTTTTCGGAGCTCTTTAGATATTTTAGGGCTTTTTTAGAGTTTTCGGGTTTTTTTTTAGAGTTGTCAAGGCTTTTAAGAGAACATTCAAAGTTGATCTTCACTATTGTAGGGATTTGTTATTATCATTATTTAACCAATCTCCTAGCTTGTATATCCCAGTGCTACGGAGTATAATTAAATTTAAGCTTTTCAAAGATTTTTGGAGTCTTCCTGAGCTTTTTAGAGTTTCTCAGAGCTCTTTCAGGGCTCTTTGGTGTTTTTAGGTTTTTAGGAAACATCCAAACATAATCTTTATTATTGTAGGGAATTTTGTTAGTATCATTCATTATAAAGAATCAAGTTACTTTCAGTTGGCTTTAACGAGTCCCCTGGCTAGTAGATACTAGCGCTACGAATTAAAATTAACTTAAAGCTTTTTCAGAGCTTTTTAGAGTTTTTCAGAGGTCTTTAGATTTTTCGGAGCTCTTTAGATATTTTAGGGCTTTTTTAGAGTTTTCGGGTTTTTTTTTAGAGTTGTCAAGGCTTTTAAGAGAACATTCAAAGTTGATCTTCACTATTGTAGGGATTTGTTATTATCATTATTTAACCAATCTCCTAGCTTGTATATCCCAGTGCTACGGAGTATAATTAAATTTAAGCTTTTCAAAGCTTTTTGGAGTCTTCCTGAGCTTTTTAGAGTTTTTCATAGCTCTTTCAGGGCTCTTTAGTGATTTTACGGTTTTTAGGAAAAATTCAAAGATAAAATTCATTATTCTAGGAAATTTTGTTAGTATCATTCTTTATAAACAATTAAGTTACTTTCAGTTGGCTTTAAACAATCCCCTGGCTAGTAGATACTAGTGCTACGAAATATAATTAACTTAAAGCTTTTTGAGAGATTTTAAGAGTTTTTCGGAGCTCTTTATATATTTAAGGGCTTTTTAGAGTTTTCAGGGTTTTTTTAGAGTTTTCAAGGCTTTTTAGAGAACATTCAAAGTTGATCTTCACTATTGTAGGGATTTGTTATTATCATTCTTTAGCAAATCCCCTAGCTTGTAGATCCCAGTGTTACGTAGTATAATCAAATTTAAGTTTTTCAAAGATTTTTGGAGTATTCATGAGCTTTTTAGAGTTTCTCAGAGCTCTTTCAGGGCTCTTTGGTGTTTTTAGGGTTTTTAGGGAACATCCAAACATAATCTTCAATTGTTAGTATCATTAAATTATAAAGAATTAAGTTACTTTCATTTGGCTTTAACGAATCCCCTAGCTAGTAGATACTAGTGCAACGAAATAAAATTAACTTAAAGCTTTTTCAGAGCTTTTTTGAGTTTTTCAGAGCTCTTTAGATTTTTCGGAGATCTTTAGATATTTTAGGGCTTTTTAGAGTTTCCAGGTTTTTTTTAGAGTTTTCAACGCTTTTAAGAGAACGTTCAAAGTTGATCTTCACTATTGTAGGGAATTGTTATTATCATTCTTTAACGAATCTCTTAGCTTGTAGATCCCAGTGCTACGGAGTATAATTAAATTTAAGCTTTTCAAAGCTTTTTGGAGTCTTCCTGAGCTTTTTAGAGTTTCTCATAGTTCTTTCAGGGCTCTTTAGTGATTTTAGGGTTTTTAGGAAAAATTCAAAGATAATCTTCATGGTTGTAGGAAATTTTGTTAGTATCATTCTTTATAAAGAATTAAGTTACTTTCAGTTGGCTTTAAACAATCCCCTGGCTAGTAGATACTAGCGCTACGAAATATAATTAACTTAAATCTTTTTGAGAGATTTTAAGCGTTTTTCGGAGCTCTTTAGATATTTTAGGGCTTTTTAGAGTTTTCAGGGTTTTTTTTTAGAGTTTTCAAGGGTTTTTAGAGAACATTCAAAGTTGATCTTCACTATTGTAGGGTTTTGTTATTATCATTCTTTAGCAAATCCCCTAGCTTGTAGATCCCGGTGCTACAGAGTATAATTAAATTTAAGCTTTTTAGAGTTTCTCAGAGCTCTTTCAGGACTCTCTGGTGTTTTTAGGGTTTTCAGGAAACATCCAAACATAATCTTCATTATTGTTGGGAATTTTGTTAGTATCATTCATTACAAATAATTAAGTTACTTTCAGTTGGCTTTAACGAATCCCCTGGCTAGTAGATACTAGCGCTACGAAATATAATTAACTTAAAACTTTTTCAGAGCTTTTTCGAGTTTTCCAGAGCTCTTTAGATTTTTCGGAGCTCTTTAGATATTTTAGGGCTTTTTAGAGTTTTCAGGGTTTTTTTAAAGTTTTCAACGCTTTTTAGAGAACATTCAAAGTTGATCTTCACTATTGTAGGGAATTGTTATTATCATTCTTTAACGAATCTCCTACCTTGTAGATCTCAGTGTTGCGGAGTATAATTAAATTTAAGCTTTTCAAAGATTTTTAGAGTCTTCCTGAGCTTTTTAGAGTTTCTCAGAGCTCTTTCAGGGTTCTTTGGTGTTTTTAGGAAAAATCCAAACATAATCTTCATTATTGTTAGGAATTTGGTTAGTATCATTCATTATAAAGAACTAAGTTACTTTCAGTTGGCTTTAAAGAATCCCCTTGCTAGTAGATACTAGCGCTACGAAATAAAATTAACTTAAAGCTTTTTCAGAGCTTTTTAAAGTTTTTCAGTGCTCTTTAGATTCTTCGGAGCTCTTTAGATATTTTAGGGCTTTTTAGAGTTTTCAAGGTTTTTTTAGAGTTTTAAAGGCTTTTTAGAGAACATTCAAAGTTGATCTTCACTATTGTAGGGAGTTGTTATAATCATTATTTAACGAATCTCCTAGCTTGTAGATCCCAGTGCTACGGAGTATAATTAAATTTAACCTTTTCAAAGCTTTTTGGAGTCTTCCTGAGCTTTTTAGAGTTTCTCATAGCTCTTTCAGGGCTCTTTAGTGATTTTAGGGTTTTTAGGAAAAATTCAAATATAATCTTCATTATTGTAGGAAATTTTGTTAGTATCATTCTTTATAATGAAATAAGTTACTTTCAGTTGGCTTTAACGAATCCCCTGGATAGTAGATACTGACGCTACGAAATATAATTAACTTAAAGCTTTTTCAGAGCTTTTTAGAGTTTTTCAGAGCTCTTTAGATTTTTCGGAGCTCTTTAGATATTTTAGGGCTTTTTAGAGTTTTTAGGATTTTTTTAGAGTTTTCAGGATTTTTTTAGAGTTTTCAAGGCTTTTTAGAGAACATTCAAAGTTGATCTTCACTATTGTAAGTATTTGTTATTATCATTATTTAACGAATCTCCTAGCTTGTAGATCCAGTGTTACAGAGTATAATTAAATTTAAGCTTTTCAAAGCTTTTTGGAGTCTTCCTGAGCTTTTTAGAGTTTCTCAGAGCTCTTTCAGGGATCTTTGGTGTTTTTAGGTTTTTAGGAAACATCCAAACATAATCTTCATTATTGTAGGGAATTTTTTTAGTATCATTCATTATAAAAGAATTAAGTTACTTTCAGTTGGCTTTAACGAATCACATGGCTAGTATGTACTAGTGCTACGAAATATAATTAACTTCAAGCTTTTTCATAGCTTTTTAGAGTTTTTCAGAGCTCTTTAGATATTTTAGGGAATTTTAGAGTTTTCAGGGTTTTTTTAGAGTTTTCAACGCTTTTTAGAGAACATTCAAAGTTGATCTTCACTATTGTAGGGAATTGTTATTATCATTCTTTAACGAATCTCCTACCTTGTAGATCTCAGTGTTACGGAGTATAATTAAATTTAAGCTTTTCAAAGATTTTTAGAGTCTTCCTGAGCTTTTTAGAGTTTCTCAGAGCTCTCTCAGGGTTCTTTGGTGTTTTTAGGAAAAATCCAAACATAATCTTCATTATTGTTAGGAATTTGGTTAGTATCATTCATTATAAAGAACTAAGTTACTTTTAGTTGGCTTTAAAGAATCCCCTTGCTAGTAGATACTAGCGCTACGAAATAAAATTAACTTAAAGCTTTTTCAGAGCTTTTTAAAGTTTTTCAGAGCTCTTTAGATTCTTCGGAGCTCTTTAGAGTTTTCAAGATTTTTTTAGAGTTTTCAGGATTTTTTTAGAGTTTTCAAGGCTTTTTAGAGAACATTCAAAGTTGATCTTCACTATTGTTGGGATTTTTTATTATCATTATTTAACGAATCTCCTAGCTTGTAGATCCCAGAGCTATGGAGTATAGTTAAATTTAAGCTTTTCAAAGCTTTTTGGAGTTTTCATGAGCTTTTTAGAGTTTCTCATAGCTCTTTCAGGGCTCTTTAGTGATTTTACGGTTTTTAGGAAAAATTAAAAGATAATCTTCATTATTGTAGGAAATTTGATTAGTATCATTCTTTATAAAGAATTAAGTTACTTTCAGTTGGCTTTAACGAATCCCCTGGCTAGTAGATACTAGCGCTACGAATTAAAATTAACTTAAAGCTTTTTCAGAGCTTTTTAGAGTTTTTCAGAGCTCTTTAGATTTTTCGGAGCTCTTTAGATATTTTAGGGCTTTCTAGAGTTTTCAGGGTTTTTATAGAGTTTTCAAGGATTTTTAGAGAACATTCAAAGTTGATCTTCACTATTGTAGGGATTCGTTATTATCATTATTAAACGAATCTCCTAGCTTGTAGATCCCAGTGCTACGGAGTATAATTAAATTTAAGCTTTTCAAAGCTTTTTGGAGTCTTCCTGAGCTTTTTAGAGTTTTTCATAGCTCTTTCAGGGCTCTTTAGTGATTTTACGGTTTTTAGGAAAAATTCAAAGATAATCTTCAATATTGTAGGAAATTTTGTCAGTATCATTCTTTATAAAGAATTAAGTTACTTTCAGTTGGCTTTAACGAATCCTCTGGCTAGTAGATACTAGCGCTACGAAATAAAATTAACTTAATGCTTTTTTAGAACTTTTTAGAGTTTTTCAGAGCTCTTTAGATATTTTAGGGCTTTTTAGAGTTTTCAGGATTTTTTTAGAGTTTTCAGGCTTTTTAGAGAACATTCAAAGTTGATCTTCACTATTGTAGGGATTTGTTATTATCATTATTTAACGAATCTCCTAGCTTGTAGATCCCAGTGCTACGGAGTATAATTAAATTTAAGCTTTTCAAAGCTTTTTGGAGTCTTCCTGAGCTTTTTAGAGTTTCTCATAGCTCTTTCAGGGCTCTTTAGTGATTTTACGGTTTTAGGAAAAATTCAAAGATAATCTTCATTATTGTAGGAAATTTTGTTAGTATCATTCTTTATAAAGAATTAAGTTACTTTCAGTTGGCTTTATCGAATCCCCTAGCTAATAGATACTAGCGCTACGAAATATAATTAACTTATAGCTTTTTCAGAGCTTTTTAGAGTTTTTCGGAGATCTTTAGATATTTTAGGGCTTTTTAGAGTTTTCAGAGTTTTTTTAGAGTTTTCAAGGCTTTTTAGAGAACATTCAAAGTTGATCTTCACTATTGTTGGGATTTTTTATTATCATTATTTAACGAATCTCCTAGCTTGTAGATCCCAGAGCTACGGAGTATAATTAAATTTAAGCTTTTCAAAGCTTTTTGGAGTTTTCATGAGCTTTTTAGAGTTTCTCATAGCTCTTTCAGGGCTCTTTAGTGATTTTACGGTTTTTAGGAAAAATTAAAAGATAATCTTCATTATTGTAGTAAATTTGATTAGTATCATTCTTTATAAAGAATTAAGTTACTTTCAGTTGGATTTATCGAATCCCCTAGCTAATAGATACTTGTGCCACGAAATATAATTAACTTAAAGCTTTTTCAGAGCTTTTTAGAGTTTTTCAGAGATCTTTAGATTTATCGGAGCTCTTTAGATATATTATGGCTTTTTAGAGTTTTCAGGGTTTTTTTTAGCGTTTTCAAGGCTTTTTAGAGAACTTTCAAAGTTGATCTTCACTATTGTAGGGATTTGTTATTATCATTCTTTAACGGATCTCCTAGCTTGTAGATCCCAGTGCTACGGAGTATAATTAAATTTAAGCTTTTCAATGATTTTTGGAGTCTTCCTGAGCTTTTTAGAGTTTCTCAAAGCTCTTTCAGGGCTCTTTGGTGTTTTTAGAGTTTTTAGGAAACATCCAAACATAATCTTTATTATTGTAGGGAATTTTGTTAGTATCATTCATTATAAAGAATTAAGTTACTTTCAATCCCTTGGCTATTAGATACTAGCGCTACGAAATAAAATTAACTTATAGATTTTTCAGAGCTTTTTAGAGTTTTTCGGAGCTCTTTAGATATTTTAGGGATTTTTAGAGTTTTCAGGGTTTTTTTTTGAGTTTTCAAGGCTTTTTAGAGAACATTCAAAGTTGATCTTCATTATTGTAGGGATTTGTTATTATCATTATTTAACGAATCTCCTAGATATAGATCCCAGTGCTACGGAGTATAATTAAATATAAGCTTTTCAAAGCTTTTTGAGGCTTCTTGAGATTTTTAGAATTTCTCATAGCTCTTTCAGGGCTCTTTAGTGATTCTACTGTTTTTAGGAAAAATTCAAAGATAATCTTCATTATTGTAGGAAGTTTTGTTAGTATCATTCTTTATAAAGAATTAAGTTACTTTCAGTTGGCTTTAACGAATCCCCTGGACAGTAGATACTAGCACTACAAAATATAATGAACTTAAAGCTTTTTCAGAGCTTTTTAGAGTTTTTCAGAGCTCTTTAGATTTTTCGGAGCTCTTTAGATATTTTAGGGCTTTTTAGAGTTTTCAGGTTTTTTTTAGAGTTTTCAAGGCTTTTTAGAGAACATTCAAAGTTGATCTTCACTATTGTAGGGATTTGTTATTATCATTCTATAACGAATCTCCTAGCTTGTAGATCCCAGTGTTACGGGGTATAATTAAATTTAAGCGTTTTGAAGTCTTCCTGAGCTTTTTAGAGTTTCTCAGAGCTCTTCATTATTGTATGAAATTTTGTTAGTATCATTCATTCTTTAGCGAATCTCCTAGCTTGTAGATCCCAGTCTTACGGAGTATAATTAAATTTAAGCTTTTCAAAGCTTTTTGGAGTTTTCCTGGGCTTTTTAGAGTTTCTCCGAGATCTTTCAGGGCTTTTTAGTGTTTTTAGGAAACATTCAAAGATAAACTTCATTATTATAGGGAATTTTGTTGGTGTCATTCTTTATAAAGAATTAAGTTACTTTCAGTTGGCTTTAAGGATGATCCCATGACTAGTAGATACTAGTGCTACGAAATATAATTAACTTAAAGCTTTTTCAGAACTTTTTATAGTTTTTCAGAGTTTTTATAGTTTTTCAGAGCTCTTTAGATTTTTCGGAGCTCTTTGGATATTTTAGGGCTTTTTAGAGTTTTCAGGGTTTTTTTAGAGTTTTCAAGGATTTTTAGAGAATATTCAAAGTTGATCTTCACTATTGTAGGGATTTGTTATTATCATTGTTCAACGAATCTCCTAGCTTGTAGATCCCAGTGTTACGGAGTATAATTAAAATTTAATCTTTTCAAAACTTTTTGGAGTTTTCCTAGGCTTTTTAGAGTTTCTCAAATCTCTTTCAGGGCTCTTTAGTGTTTTTAGGAAACATTCAAAGATAATCTTCATTATTGTAGGAAATTTTGTTAGTATCATTCTTTATAAAGAATTAATTTACTTTCAGTTGGCTTTAACGAATCCCATGGCTAGTAGATACTAGTGCTACCAGATATAATTAACTTAAAGCTTTTTCAGAGCTTTTTATAGTTTTTCAGAGCTTTTTAAAGTTTTTCAGAGCTATTTAGATTTTTATGAGCTTTTTATAGTTTTTCAGGTTTTTTTTTTAGAGTTTTCAAGGCTTTTTAGAGAACATTCAAAGTTGATCTTCACTATTGTAGGGATTTGTTATTATCATTCTTTAACGAATCTCCTAGCTTGTAGATCCCAGTGTTTCGGAGTATAATTAAATTTAAGCTTTTCAAAGATTTTTGGAGTCTCCCTGAGCTTGTTAGAGTTTCTCATAGCTCTTTCAGGGCTCTTTAGTGATTTTCGGGTTATTAGGAAAAATTCAAATATAATCTTCATTATTGTAGGAAATTTTGTTAGTAGCATTCATTATAAAAAATAAAGTTACTTTAAATCCCCTGGCTAGTAGATACTAGCGCTACGAAATAAAATTAACTTAAAGCTTTTTCAGAGCTTTTTAGAGTTTTTCTGAGCTCTTTAGATTTTTCGGAGCTCTTTAGATATTTTAGGGCTTTTTAGAGTTTTCAGGGTTTTTTTAGAGTTTGCAAAGCTTTTTAGAGAATATTCAAAGTTGATCTTCACTTGTGTAGGGATTTGTTATTATCATTCTTTAACGAATCTCCTAGCTTGTAGATCCCAGTGTTACGGAGTATAATTAAACTTAAGCTTTTCAAATCTTTTTGGAGTTTTCCTGGGCTTTTTAAAGTTTCTCAGAGCTCTTTCAGGGATCTTTAGTGTTTTTAGGAAACATTCAAAGATAATTTTCATTATTGTTAGGAATTTGGTTAGTATCATTCATTATAAAGAACTAAGTTACTTTTAGTTGGCTTTAAAGAATCCCCTTGCTAGTAGATACTAGCGCTACGAAATAAAATTAACTTAAAGCTTTTTCAGAGCTTTTTAAAGTTTTTCAGAGCTCTTTAGATTCTTCGGAGCTCTTTAGAGTTTTCAAGATTTTTTTAGAGTTTTCAGGATTTTTTTAGAGTTTTCAAGGCTTTTTAGAGAACATTCAAAGTTGATCTTCACTATTGTTGGGATTTTTTATTATCATTATTTAACGAATCTCCTAGCTTGTAGATCCCAGAGCTATGGAGTATAGTTAAATTTAAGCTTTTCAAAGCTTTTTGGAGTTTTCATGAGCTTTTTAGAGTTTCTCATAGCTCTTTCAGGGCTCTTTAGTGATTTTACGGTTTTTAGGAAAAATTAAAAGATAATCTTCATTATTGTAG